>NW_025399003.1:0-4520 GCF_016433145.1 Gracilinanus agilis
TTTCTTTCTTTCTTTCCTTCTTTCTGTAATGTATGGGATTTGGTCAAGCAATCTGTTTTTCTTCACTCTCACTACTTGACTGGCAAACATTCTTCCGTTTATAATCATATATTTCCTGGATGTTATTTCTTTTGACTCTTCTTGCATGTAAGTCATTCATGGTAATGTTTAGCAAGTCACTTATGTCCACCATATGTCTCTGTTGCCCATTAGGTCACCTTCAGTTATGATTCTTTGGAGATCACTTTCTTCCATTCATATGGAATCACTGGGAAAATTTTGGAATTAAAAAATTAAGGTTGACTTCCTCCTGAGATAGCTGCTTGAAAGAGAAACATTTTGCTCAGCTACCACATGCCTATGCTAGTAAAACCTTGTCATTGAGAAACTACAGTGATGTCTTCTGCCCTAAAATTGCAAAAAAAAAAAAAAAATCAATCAGAAGACTATAGGAAATAGGAAAGAAGTCCCCTGAGGCAGAGTAAGCATCAGTGGGACCAGAGATAGAATATATGCAGTCTAGAGGCCTCAGGAGTAGAAAGTTCCTATTGAATCTTAGAGTTAGAAGGACTTCAGATGCCATCCATTCTAATTGGTAACCGAATAAGAATATACTCTCTAGCTTTCCCGGCAATTGTTTATTTAACCTTTGCCTGAAGATATCTGAGAGGGGCACCACTAAAACCTGAAGTATTCTATTCTACTTTCAGATAGCTCTAATTGTTAAGAAGATTTTGCTTTTTTGCAACTTCCACATTTTGTTCTGAAACCTATCCTCTTTGGAAAGTTTAATCTTTCTTCCATATGACAAATCTTCGAATATTTGAAGATGTTTCTAAATGTTCTTCAACTCAATAATGCCCTTACTAATATGTGGCATTCAGAATGAACTGACAAGGACAGAGAATAGTGGTATTGTCATCTTAGTGTGGGGAGTGACACCTCTTTTTAAAAATTCCAATATTGGGGGCAGCTGGGTAGCTCAGTGGATTGAGAGCCAGGCCTAGAGATGGGAGGTCCTAGGTTCAAATCCGGCCTCAGATACTTCCTAGCTGTGTGACCCTGGGAAAGTCACTTGACCCCCCCATTGCCTAGGCCTTAACCACTCTTCTGCCTTGGAACCAATACACAGTATTGACTCCAAGACAGAAGGTAAGGGTTTAAAAAAAATTCTAATGTTGATCATAGTGGCATTTTTGAGTGCTTTCTCCCACTGTTGATAATGCTCAGATCTTTCATAGATTTCATGTTATTCATTCACATCTTAACCATTCTATGTTTTGTAAATCTGTTTTATTTAACTCAAGTATAACATTTTACATTTATGTCAAATTTAAGCTTATTATTTTTGTACAATATTTTAACCTCTCAAGATTACTTTTATCTGTCTTCTAATTTTGTCATTAACATATTATTTGAGTAGCCAAGGTTGGTACTTTGGAATTGGATGATTTTCCTTTTAATCTTTATTCTTTTTTGAACTTGTTGATTTTGACCTTTGCTCTAACTAGTTGATGGGCTCACTACAAAATAAACAATTTTTCCCATTTTGAAATAATTCCCATAGTGGTGTGGTTTCCTGTCTGATAACATATAGCCAAATTTCATTTGTGTGTGTGGTATTTTGGGGGCTTTCCATGTCTAGATCTTTCCAATTCTCTTTGGAAAAAATATTCATGATACTAGGTAAGAGGTTTCTGAGATCTATAAGCTTTTGGCTCTTTTATTTTTTAATCCTGAATTTTACATTTTACAATGTTTTTCATTATCTTCTTTTATAGACAGATTTTCTTTGATGTTTAATAATTTTCAAGGGTGTGCTGACTTTCTTTGTAGGAACTTGTCATCTTAGAATTTCTTCATTTATCCCCCCTTTGTAACAGCTATAATTATCTCAATTAAGCCTTTTGTTTATGCTTATCTTGAATAGAACGAGGGAAGATGACCAAATGTTCCATGAAATGATTTTATTTATTGTTTCTGGGCACATGATGAAGCTATCTTTCCATATCCAGAAAGCATGCTTCCTCTTGACTGTAGTCCCATTGCATCTTTTAATTGAATTTAAATTAAGAATGTCAATATTAATGTGTTTCAGTTCTTTCAGGAGAATGTCAACTTATTTGTCATTTGACAAATATATCATATTTCGAGTATCAACATTTAAATTAATGTGGCTAGACAATCTAAAAATAGTATGATTACTAGTACACTGTTCAAGCTTTTGGGACCCTACTCTACCACTCTCATTGCAAAAGCAGAAGGGGCTACACAGGGCTGAGGATAGTTTTATATTTTTTTGTTTGTTTTATGTGTGGCCATGGTTAAAGTATTAATCATTTAGTAGCCTCCAGATACTTGATCTTGAACTCAGTCTGTTGTAAGGACCATACCTGAAACATTAATACCTTTTAGAATCTGCTAGAGCTTATATTCTGCTAGCATAACCTTTGAGAAGCACAGGTTCTAAATACATTAGGAGATAATGATATGGAATTTTTGTATTTTGCGTTATAGGATATTAATTTCTAGGGATCAGATATCAATTTCCTAACAAGTGGCATGGTGAATACAATGCTAGACACAAAGGGAGGAAGACTTATTTTCCTGAGTTCAATTCTGGCCTTCAGAAACTTACCAGCTGTGTGACCCTGGGCCAGTCACTTAACAGTCATTGTCTCAATTCATCTGTAAAATGAGCTGGAGAAGGATATGACAAATCACTCCAGTATCTTTGCCAAGAAAACCTCAAATGGGGTCACAAAGAGTTGAACACACTGAACCACAGCAATGGTGCAGAAAAAGTACTGTGAGGGGGAGAAGGGAGGAAGGTAGAAGGGAGGATGGGTGGGAGAAAGGAGAGAGGAAGGTAGAGGAAGGGAAAGGAAGGTAGCACCCCCAGATCCAGCAGGGGGAAATTGACCAGAGCCTTTTGGGGCTCAAATAAAAGATCTGAGAGCAAATTAGGGTTTAGAATAGCTGGGTTTTATTGAGATTAGGAAAGGGAAAGGTTAGGTAGGGAAAAAGGGTCTGCAGGGTAGTGAGAGTCCAGGATCAGAGAGAGTCATCCAGCCTCCCGGCTCCAGAGAACAGAGAGGGTGGAGAGAGAAAAGGCACCCCAAACTCTCTCTTTTACACTTTTTCCAACACTTCCCACAAAGGAAGTGGGAGGTTTTGGGGGAAGTTGTAGCAGGGATCCCTGGGAGATGTAGTCTCCCAGGGCTTACAATAATTTCAAATGACACAGTACCAATTGACAAATGATTACTTTCCAGTTCTCTTTTTTCTAGCTGCCTTTAAATATTGAAAAATTGCCTTGTGGAAGAATGTTTAGACTTCTCCTTCTTGATACCAGAGGGTGTAACTAGAAATAATTGGTGAAAATTGTCAGGAAGAACTTGCTAATACTTAGAGCTACTCAAAGGTGGAATAGGCTGTCCTCATAAGTAGTGAGTTCCCTAATTACATATGTTCAAGCAAAGCCTGTATGACAAGTATTTGTCAGGTGTGTTGTACATAGGACTTTTTTGCTCAGACAAGGATTGGAATAAATCAGTTTTAAAAAACACCTATTTTTTGTGTCATGGATCCCTTTGATAGCCTGGTGAAACTTTCAAACCCCTATTTAAAGTAATATTTTTTTAAATAATTGAAAAGAAATACTCAATTCCAGCTGGAGATTAGTGAAAATACACACATTTCCCCATTGAAGTTCGTAGACCCCATTAAATTAATTCATGACTCTCTTGGACACATGTAGACCTCAAGTTATTAATTTCTGAACTAGTTGATGCACCAGGTATTTCTTTTAAACCCTTACCTTTATCTTAGAATCAATACTTACGTATTGGTTCCAAGGCAGAAGAACAGTAAGGGCTAGGCAATGGGGGTTAAGTGACTTGCCCAGGATCATACAGCTAGGAAGTGTCTGAGGCCAAATTTAAACCCAGGACCTTTTGTATTTAGACCTGACTCTCAATCCACTGAGCCACCCAGATGTCCCCCATCAGTTATTTTCCAACTCTGAAATTATTTCCAAAAAATCAACTTGGACTAATTTAATTTGAATAGCTTTCGACTTTGCCAATTGTGACATGGAATACCAATGTAACTTGGTTCTGAGGTGACTATCTCTACTCTTAACTGCAGTGATTAACTGGATCCCTAGAGTGTGTTTTTCACACACACACTTTTATCAGGCCTTTACGGATTGTGGGGGGGAACTTTTGTTTTTCTAGGGTTATATCACACAGTCAATTAGTCAATCAATAAGTATTTATTATGCATCTGCTATTTTCTAGCACTATGTTGAGTGTTGGGGATACAAAGAAAGACAAAAGTTAGTCATTGAAGGGGCAGGTAGGTGGCTCAGTGGATAGTTAAACCTAGAGTTGGGAGGACCTGGGTTCAATTCTGGCCCAAGATCTTTCCTAGCTCTGTGACTCTGGGCAAGTCACTTGACCCCAATTGCCTACCCCTTACTGTTTTTCTGCCTTAGAAATGATATTTAATATTGCTTC
>NW_025399004.1:0-3332 GCF_016433145.1 Gracilinanus agilis
GAAGGAAGGAAGGAAGGAAGGAAGGAAGGAAGGAAGGAAGGAAGGAAAGAAAGAAGAAAGAAAGAGGGAGGGAGGGAGAAAAAGTCTTTATGAAGCCATTATTAGCAGGAGTTGCAGTGAGTTTGTCCTGAACAGCTACAAGGATTGGGTTAGAAGCAGGGCCAGTCACCTAGGAGCACTGGGTACCCTAGATTGCATGGGGGATCTGTGTCAGAATAACAGCACATAGAAAGATGAATGATAAGTGGGAATAACAGAGAGAGGAGGAAAATATGGTAACAAAGATAGTGGCAACAAGACCAACATGTTAGGGAATCACATCACCAAAAGTACCCAGACATTATACCATATAGAAGGCAACATGGTACTGTAGAAAAAGCTTTCGATTCAGTGTCAAAATATTTAGTTTCAAATTCTGCCTCTTCTTTTTCTTACATTTGTGATGTTGGGCAATTTTTTTCCTTCCCTGAATTACAGTTTCCTCATCCATAAAATAAAGAGGTTGCACCAAATAAATAAATCAATAAACTTATTATTTTATCATCACATAATATTATTTTTACTACTTATTTTTATTATCACTCATTTTTATTTTATTATTACTTATTACTACTTATTATGTATTATTTTTATTTTTATTACCTATTATTATTTTTGTTACTTATTGTTATTATTACTTATTATTATAACTTTTAAACAATCTTTTGTGCTGGGGTTAGAAAGAAAACAGTGAAACAGTCTCTGCCTTCAAAGAATTAATATTCTAATAGGAGAGATAGCACGTACATATACAAAACACAGAAAGACAGAGGTGTGCTGCTAAATGTTTGAATAAAAGGGTCCTGGGGGGAAAAGGTACCAGTGATACACTTAGCTGTGGTGTAAATGTTCACATTGAAAATTTAAGAATCTGAGTTCTGGGGGCAGCTGGGTAGCACAGTGGATAGATCTCTAGACCTGGAAAAGGAGGATCTGGACTCCAATCTAGCCTCAGACATTTCCTAGTTGTGTGATCCTGGGCAAGTCACTTAACCCCAAATGCCTAGCCCTCCCTCTGTCTTGGAATTGATTCCAAGAAGGAAGGTAAGTTACAAAACAACAACAATGAATCTGAGGGCTAGTTTGAGCTGCCTTGCATACAAAGTAGACTAAAGGCAACCTTCAAAGGAAAACCACTGGTAGCTGGGGGCTGGGGATTGGGGCTTAGGGATAAGGGAAAGAAAATTCCTACAAAAGGTGGGCTTGGGCAGAAAGTCTAAACAGTGATTCCCAAAGTGGGCGCCACCGCCCCCTGGTGGGTGCTGCAGTGATCCAGTGAGGCGGTGATGGCCACAGGTGCATTTATCTTTCCTATTAATTGCTATTAAAATTTTTTAAAAATTACTTTCCAGGGGGCCAAGTAATATTTTTTTCTGGACAGGGGTAGGCCAAAAAAGTTTGGGAACCACTGGTCTAAGATGAAATCTGTGCTCTAAAGTGATGATTTTATAAGAATAAAATCTATAGAAAACTAGAACATTGGAGTCTGTGAATGCCACCAGTGATCTTGTTCCATAAAGAATATTTAGACACTAAAATTTTATTAAAATGTTAAATTACAATATGGAAGGGAGAGGGTGACAGACAGGGGGCGAGGAGCCCTAAAAGGGATGTATTGTTTATGTTGTCTTATTATTTAGTTGTATCCAACTCTCTGTGACCCCATTTGGGGTTTTCTTGACAAAGATCTTGGAGCACTTTGTCATTTCCTTCCCCAGGCCATTTTACAGATGAGGAAACTGAGGCAAACAGGGTGAAGTGACTTGCTCAGGGTCACACAGCTTAAAAATGTCTGCACTTAAATCTGAACTCATCAAGATGAGTCCTCCTCCTTCCAACCCCAGTGCTCTGTGCACTAAGACGCCACCTAGTTGCCCTGAAAGGAATGTGAGAAGGCGCCAAAGACAAATTCCACAGTGTGTAGTTTGGGCAATATTCTGGATAGTGGCGAGTGATGGCTACAACCCTCTAATGTCCTGTATTGCTTCAAGGATGAAATACACACTCTTCATCCTGACATTCCAAGCCCTCTGGAATCTGTCACCCATCTACCTTTCAAAGGATTTCATTTTCTCCTTCTTTCCACACCTCTGTTCCTGACAAATTCATCTGCCAGTCATCCCTGGAATGTGATCCTAGATTATATCACTGAATTTGAATGTACCAGCCTTCTTGTCTTATCTCCTCTATTCTTCTATAAGCTCTTCCAGAATATTGATTTATCTCTAGATCCCCCAGAGGGCTTGCTCCAGATTATGCACACAACAGGCACTTAATAAATGCTTCCTGGTTAAATCAGGCAATAATTGCAGAATATCTACCTTGGGTCAGCTAGCTGGAGAAGGTATTTGATGAGAGGCAAGATCCTAATGCTTCTACTTTCCTATTCCATTATGTAGCTGACCATACCCTCTGGTTGAACAGCTAGGTGCTACAGTGGATAGAGTGTTGGGTCTGGAGTTAGGAAGACTTGTCTCCATGAGTTCAAATCCAGCCTCAGACACTTATGAGATGTATGGCCCTGGACAAGTTACTTAACCCTATTTGCCTCCGTTTCCTCATCTATAAAATGAGCTAGAAAAGGAAATAGCAAACCACTGCAATATCTTTGCCAAGAAAATCCAAAATGGAAACATGAAGTGTTAGACATGACTGAAACGACTAAAAAACATCTACAAAATAGGGTGGAGAAGAAAATGGCAAACTACTCCAGGATCTTTGCGTAGGAAGCTTCCAATGGGGTCATAAAGAATCAGATGTGGCTGAACAACAACAACGCTGACACTCTCTTTGGTTATCCCACAGTGGGTCCGATGCTAGTAGAGGCCGGGGATGAGATGCTTCAACTGATGTTTGTTTATAGCTTGCCAAGTCTAAGATTCCAAAAGATACTCCAGAGAGATTATTACAGTTTCCCAGCCAGGTGAAATTACCTGACACCCTATCACTTTAGAGAACATGATGATTCATATGGCGGAATTAATTTGTTTCTTTCAGCAAGGTGTCCTGTCGAAAAACCACAATCTGTCTGATTTGTTGTTTTCTCTCTTCTCTCTAAAGAGGCAAACTTGAAAGAAGTTGGCTTAGTTCTACAAATAATGTCACTTTAGCTACTTACTCTTGATGGAGACGCAAGCTTCGGGGAAAATGTGCCAAATTCCAGGAATGGGTCTAAATTATTTCGATTTCTTTCTTCTTTCTTTCCTCTTTCTTTCCTTCTTTATTTTCTTCCTTCTTTCTTTCTTTCTTTCCTTCCTTCTTTCTTTGTTTCTTTCCTTCTTTCTTTCTTTGTT
>NW_025399005.1:0-5312 GCF_016433145.1 Gracilinanus agilis
CCTTCCTTCCTTCCTTCCTTCCCATCTATCCAAACTCTACATGTCACTTTCAAAGCTATCCTGTTAGTCTGTGTTTTCTTTTGAACTACCACGTCCTACAGTTCCTTCCTCTGGATCGTTTAGAAATCTAGCCCTCTTTTTGGTTGATGCAAGGTAAATTAACCGCTTCCCCTCCCTGCTCCCTCCCCCAAGGAGGATTGGTTTTCTCTGCAAGCTAGTCTGAGCAACAGAACAGCTGACGTTTCAGAGAAGCTATTTTGAGCTCAGATATCTGAGTGTCTCTAGACAACTAGATTGATGTCCAGGGCCTGGTGGCCTGATGTAATTAGCCTGTTGACCTGATTTCCCCCCCCCCTTCGTGCCCCCAAACCCTATCCCACAAGAGAAGCGTGCTTGCTCCATGACCTCCATGAGCCATGCCTGCTTGCATGGTGGGAACGGACCTGGTGGGAGACATCATTTACTGCAAAATTCCGAGAGAAGGCAGGAGTCTGGCATTCTTTTGACGACTGATAAAAGCGTCAAGTTAGAGCCGCCTTTCTGAGAGCGAGGCCACACGGGTCCATGGAAAGAATGAAGAAGAGCCTGGCTCTATATGGCGAAGGATTTCTCAGTCCTCACCCACCTGTTGGGCTTGGACGGCAGAAGCCTGAGGTCTGCAGAGATCTCAGTGAAGAGGAATGTGGCCTCTCTGACCATGGATGGTCAGCGCTCCACACTGGTATTTCTTAGCGTTTCTGGGCTGCTGAAGTCAAACCGGGTGCTATGACACCACCACGCCTGCCTTCCCAACTGGGGCTGCTGCTATTTCTGGTAGGATTAGGGCTATTTCTGGCCTCTCCTCCAAACCTAGTGGAATCGCACAGTGCCTGAAGGAGGGGGGAGAGGAAGGGGCCCTTTGCCTTTGCCCTCTCCTGTACCAGACTCTTGTTGCCCACAATTCTCCAGCTACAGGAATGGGGGCAACTTTCCCCGAGACTTTAGTGTCTTCAGACTAGGCTTGAATCTCCACTTCCCTTTGTTGAGCAAAGGCATAAAATAAGGAGGAGCAACTGCCGTTAAACCAAAGGGTTTCCATTTTCTTTTTTAGGGCTAGTTTAGCAAAACTCACAACCATTCGTGTAGCTTGTTGATTACAGGCTTTCTTGCTGGTGGGCAGCAGTAAGATCACTGATTTAACATGAAAAGGGCCCGTAGAAGCCATCAAGATCAACTCTTTTCTTTTACAGATGAGGAAACCGAGGCACAGAGATTAAGTCACTTGCCCAGGGTCACAAAGCTAGAAAGTCTGAGGTGGGATTTGAACCCAGGTTTTCCTGATTCCAAATCCAGCCTTCTGCCGACTACTCTGCCACCTGTTTAATTATAATAACACAACCTCACCTTACTTATATCATCCAATTGACAAGCGTTTATAAGGTGCAGGTCATTGAGCTAAATGGACAGAAGATAAAAGAGTCTGGGAGAGCTAAGCTCAAATTCAGTCTCAGACATCGATTAGCTGTGTGACCCTGAACAGATCACTTAACCTCTGCCTCAGTTTCCTCTCAACTTTAAAATGACTTCACAAACTGTAAAGACCTCCATAGACTGATGCAGAGTGAAAGAAGCAGAACCAGAAGAACATTATACACAGAGACAGATACACTGTGGTATAATCGAATGTAATAGATTTCTAGTAGCAATGCAATGATCCAAGACATTTCTGAGGGACTTATGAGAAAGAAGCTCTCCCCATCCAGAGAAAGAACTGTGGGAGCAGAAACACAGAAGAAAAACAACTGCTTGATCACATGGTTCAATGGAGATATGATTGAGGATGTAGACTCTAACTATCACCCCAGTGCAAATATCAATAATATGGAAATAGGTCTTGATCAATGACACGTATAAAACCCAGTGGAATTGTGTGTTGTTTATGGGAGGGGGTGGAAGGAGGGGAGGGAAAGAACATGATCATGGAACCATGGAAAATTTTCTTAATAAATCAATTAAAAAAAAAAAAAGCTGTCACATCATTTCCTCTAAGTGCCAGTAACTCCTAGAGCAAATCATAGAGCCCAGAAAATAGTGACCAATGAGTGCTGGGCTAATACAAAGGACAGATACTCTCAGAAGGCTTAAAGAGAGGGTGGCATCTGCCTGAAGTGGGCTCCGGACTCTAATCAGCATCATTTACTGTAGCGGGTTAGTGAGTGTGAATGGCCACGAGGCCAAGACTTCTGCAATGACGTCCACCAGCACCTGTTCAATAAACTCTAGTGGCTCCCTGTTACCTCCATGCTGCTTGGCATTTAAGCTTTCCCAGGCTATCCCCTTCCTCCCAATCTGAGCTTTTACACTCTCCTACCTTCCATGTGGTCTACAATGCCTCACAGGAGCCTGCAGACTGTTCTCTTCACATTTAAATTTCCATCTCCCACCTCTGGGCCTTTGCACCTTGGCTAACCCTAGGCAATCCCTTCCAAATGCAGACTCTTAAAATCCCCGATGTCCTTAAATGGCTCAGCTCAAATGCCACCTTCTACAGGGGGCTTTTGCTATTTCCTGCCCCTTCCTCAGCTGCTAATGCTATCTGCTCAAAGGTGACTTTATGTCTACTTTGTACGTTCTAATTTACATATGTTGTTGGTTGATATATGTAAGCCCCTGAGGGCAAGGGCTGTTTTGGGGTTTGGTATTCTCATTGGTTAGCACGGGAGCAGCCAAGTGGTGCTGTGGACAGAGTACCAGGCTTGGACTGGTCAGGAAGACTTGAGTTCAAATCCACTCTCGGATAGCTACTAGTTGTGTTACCCTGTTTGTCTCAGTTTCCTGTCAAATGAACTGGAGAAGGAAATGGTAAACCAGTCTAGTATCTTTGCCAAGAAAACCCAAATGGAATCTCAAAGAGTTGGGTATGACCGACACAAATGAATTGACAGTGCCTGGTACATAGTGTCAGAGTCTTCATATTTTTCCTAGCATTTCCCATTGTTAAAATACTTAAAGGAACTAGAAGCCGTGTCTGTTCTCATTTTGGTTTGTTTGTTTCGGACCTGGGACTTCACTGCTGTGGCACTCTCGGTGTGGAACTTCCCTTCACTGATACATTACTTGTGAGTCTTCAAAGAGTTGCCTGGTCCCTGAAGGGTAAAGTGAACCAGCATAAGTGAGGGGTAGCTTTGATTCTGTAATACCATTCCTAGGCCAAAGAGATCAGAAAAAAGGGGAAAGGATCTGCATGTACAAAGATATTTCTAGCAGCTCTTTTTTGGGGGCAAAAAATTGGAAATGGAAGGGATGTCCCTCCATTGGGGAAAGGTTGAACAAACTGTGGTACACGTTGGTGATGGAAACTCTTTTGTTATAAGGAATGATGAACAGAAGGATTTCAGAAAAAGCTGTAAAGACCTCCATGAACTGATGTAGAGTGAAATAAGCAGAACCAGAACAAACGTACACAGTAACAGCCATATTGAACCATGATCAAATGTGAAAACTTGGCTATCCTCAGCAATGCCATAATCTGGGACAATCCTGAAAGATTTATGACAGTGAATGCTATCCATCTTCAGAGAAAGCACAGTTGGAGTTGGAGGGATGTGGATTAAAGCAGAATAGCTTTCACGTCACTGTAATTTTGGTTTTATTTGGGGGCTCTGGTAATGCATGAGTGCGCTCTTACAACAATGACCAATATGGAGGTAGGTTTTGCATGATAATAAGAACTTTAAAATATTTTTAAAAACAAGTGAGTTTTGAACCCAGGTTTCCCTGGATCCAAGAAAGGCCTTTTGTTTACTACATCTCTTAGCTAATAGCTTGAAGAAGATTTTAAATGCCAAGTGACCACCACAAACTGAAGATTCTGAAAATTAGCCATCACAGCAAGTTTGACAGAGAGGAATACAAGGTAATTCACTTACTGGGAAATTGAATGACCAAGTCGGACCAATGGGGCAGGACTGGAGTAACATATGTAGCCTACACCAAAGCTATGATTAAAGTGGACTGCGCAGGAAACACAAGTCAACTTGTAAAGCCACCGCTAGAAGGAGCAGTTCTAGTCTCCGAACCACCTGACAGGGCCAAGCAAGCACTTGAGAGCTGAGAACTTTCTTCACTGAATCTTCAGTAGCCATGTATGGTCTTGAAGCTCTGACCCAGGAAGCTTCTGGTTACTGAGTCACTCCGGTCTGACTCTGAGTGGTTTGCATTTCCTTCTCCAACTTTTTTCAGAGATAAGGAAACTAAGATAAACTGGGTTAAGTGACTTGCCCAGGGTCACACAGCTAGTAAGTGTCTGAGGCCACATTTGAACTCATAAAGGTGAGTCTTCCTGACTTCAAGCCTGGTGCTCTATCCACTGTGCCACCGAGCTGCCTTGCAGAGGTGGCTGTCAGGTTGTATCTCTAGGGGGGGTGCTTCCTTGAATGACAGCTATAGGGATATGGCAGAATCAGGGCCAGAGGAGTCTACTTTTTTTTCTTTTGTTTTTGAGACTACATCTCCCTATCTTGCCCAACAGCCCCTCATGAGGCCAATCCCACTGCTGAGCAGCATGGAAGCTTGGACCCACTGTTTCCAACCTAGACTGGTCTAGTTCACCCCTTCTGAGACAGCCTGACGGCCAGCTGCTCTGGGGGCTCACCACACTGGTGGCCTGTTTTCTCTAGGTCAGAACTCCCACACTCAGGGCATCCACCAGCCTCAGCCTCACTGGTAAAGTCAGGATGATGTCTACCATCATGCCCATCCTCCCCTTTCTTTTCACTTTAAATCCCTTTTGATTAGAATTGCAAGACTCATAGACAAATATACTCTTCCTGGCCCTTATTAAGTATACTCTATGCCAAGCCAGAAGCCCAACATCCCTAAGTTTTAAGCCACCAAATTCAAATCCTGTTCTCACATACCACCATCTTAACCACCTATTTGCTTCCTAAATGTCTCCCCTTTCTGAAGTCCTCACCTTCTATTTAATCCCCAACCATGTTTTCATTTTCTCTACCTGCCCAGACAGTGCACCCACCCTGCAGGGAGAGAAGCATTCTATAAAGAAAAGAGAATGCAAAATGTGGTGAAAGTAATCGGACAGGAGGGATCTTCAGGGAAGTGGGGAGAGGTGGGGAATAGCAGAAAGGGAGAGGGAGAGGAAGAGGAGGAAAGAGGGAGAGAGAGAGAGATATGGACAGACAGACTGACAGAGACAGAGAGAAAGAGAGAGAGGGAGAGGAAGGGAAAGGGAGAGGTAGAGAGCGATGATGGGGAGAGAAAGAGAGAGAAGGAGAGAGGGAGGGGGGAGGTGGGAGGGGGAGAGAGAGAGAGAG
>NW_025399006.1:0-2638 GCF_016433145.1 Gracilinanus agilis
GTTATTCTCTTGCCAGATCTCTTCCATTTTCCTCAAAATCTCAGTTTTGACCTCTTCCATAGCTTGTGAGGAGTTTTCCTTATTTGAGGAGGGTCCGGATGCTTGTTTGTTCTCCTCCTCTGTTTGCTCAGTTGTCTGGATTTTCTCTGTGTAAAAGCTGTCGAGTGTTAAAGACTTCTTTTTCTTGTTGTTATTCTTTCTCTTCTGAACTTCCTTAGGCTGAGTAGCCATCATTACCCCAGCAGCTTCTCAGATTTATCCTCGCGCTCAGTGTCTGTCCTCTGCTGGAGGTTTCTTTACAAGTCTCAGGGCGCTGCTTCCACAGTTGTATAACCGTCTGCACTGGTTCCCCACTTAGGCTTTAGTTCCTGGCTGTGTCTGCCTCCACCCACGCCTCCGCAGTGCCTGCGTTCTGCTCAGCCTGCGTCGTGTGCCCTGCGTCCTGCGCCCGCGCTCAGATTTCGCCTGCTTTCTTTGGCTTAATGGGGTTCTAAGTCTTGCTGCTCTCAGGAACAGGCCCCGGAGCTGCCAATGACTCGATGGGTGCCCCAAACTTGCTCTATTTCTTTTTAGCTGGCTTCAGAGCTCTAGATCTTGTGTGTGGAGGGGGTGGGGGTGGGGCGGTTGCTCAGCCCGCGATTTAGTGAGAGCCCTTTATAGCCTGGAAATGTCTCGATTCCACGTATCTTCCACGCTGTGCCCTGTTGTGGGGTTCCTCCGTTTGTCTGGACTTGTTTTTATGTCCCCTTGAGGAGTTTTGTGTGTTTCGGTCAGGAGAGGTTAAGAGCTGCTTCTTACTCTGCCGCCATCTTAACCCGGAACCTTCCTCAATGTTGTTTTAATTTGCATTTCTCTAATCAGAAGGGATTTAGAGCATGTTTTCACATGCTTATTACTCCATTCTTTATGACAATAGTATTCTTCCTAATCTTGTTCCATTTATAATACTCTTACTCAGTTCTACTCCACACAAAAGCTTTTCTCTTTGAAATATTTCCATATCTCCCTAAAAGGAAGCAATCTCTTCCACCTATTGATTCTCATACTAATTATTTCATAGGCTTCTTTGTATTATATTAATTTTGGTCCTATCTCTAACACTATATTTATTCATTTATTAATACAGTGGAAAGCATAATATATTTGGAATCAGAAGACCACAGTTTTAAAACTGATGGTTTATTAGTTGTGTGACCTCAAAAAAGCACCTTAACATCTTTAGAGCTTATTGTCTTCATCTATCAAATAAAAAGATCATACTATATGACCTTTGAAGCTACCTTCAGCATCGAATCTTTGATCATATGCCTCCTAATTCTTCATTTCTATGCATATACCTCAGTTTCTATCCAGCATCTAAAACTGCTTAGCTGACATCTTCATCTTGATATCCTTGTGTCACCACCAACACAAAAGGTAGTACATAATTGAACCTGTTATATCTCCTTTCAAACAAAAATTTTCTCTTCATAATTTACTTATTTCTGTTAGTGATACCTCTGTTCCTTTAGTTTTTTTTTAATTCAAGACTTCCTTTACTATACTTTCTTCTACTCTTACTCCATTTTTGATCCCCTGTGTTTCTTGCCAATATAATTTCCATACCACTTGCATTATTAAAATGCTACCCCAAGCCCATCTGCTTATATTCAGAACTATATTAATAGTTTCCTAACTAATCTCTCTTAATAATTTCTTTCTCCTCCAAAATTCTACAATGATTTTAAATTTATTTTTAAAATTAATTAAAAATTTATTACAATGGTTACATGATTCATTTTCCTCTCTGCTTTTCCCTCCCCTCTCCCAGAGATGACAAATAATTCCACTGGGGTATATGTGTGTTATCACTTTATACCTATTTCCATATTATTCATTTTTTAATAGAGTAATCTTTTAAAACCAAAAATCCCAATCATATGCCCATATAAACAAATGAAAAATCATATGTTTTTCTTCCATGTTTCTACCCCCACAGTTCTTTGTCTCAATGTGGATAGCATTCTTTCTCATAAATACTTTGGATTGTACTGGATCATTGCATTGCTACTAGTAGCAAAGTCAATTACATTTGATTATTCCACATTGTTTCACTTTCTGTGTAAATGTTCTCCTGGTTCTGCTCATTTCACTCTGTATCAGTTCATGGAGGTCTTTGCAGTTCATATATAAATCAAGTAGTTCATCTTTCCACATTGCACAATAGTATTCAATCACTAGCATATACTGCAATTTGTTCAGTCATTCCTCAATCAAGGGACTCCCCCTCATTTTCTAATTCTTTGCCACCATAAAGAGTGTGGTTATGAATATTTTAGTATAACCCTTTTTAATTATCATGTTTGAGGTGCAAACCTAGTAGTGGTATTGCTGGATCAAAGGGAAGTCATTCTTTTAAAGCCCTTTGGGCTTTAAAATTCCAAATTGCCTCCCATAATAGTTGGATCAATTCACAATTCCAACAGCAATGCATTAGTGTCCAAATTTTGCCACATCCCATCCAACACTTATTATTTTCCTTTACTATCATATTGGTCAATCTGATAGATGGGAGGTTTTACCTCAGAGTTCAAAGTTCTAAAATATTAACACATTATTCTTCCTAAAATACCACTTTATATGTATATATATATATATA
>NW_025399007.1:0-6070 GCF_016433145.1 Gracilinanus agilis
TCTCTCTCTCTCTCTCTCTCTCTTTCTCTCTCTCTCTCTCTCTCTCTCTCTCCCTGAATCAGGACTTTAAATGGGTCCATTAGAATAACTCTCCCTTAGCCATTAATCTGTCCTGGAAATGATGAACCTCTGCTTTAAATGAGTGATCTGAAAATCTCATAAGCCTGCTTAACTCAGAACACTGGAGGGAATTAAACGCTAGAGGAAAATGACAGCTGAGGCCCCTCAGACCCTAATAGTTATGTAAATCCACCAAACCAAACCTATTTACATTGAAGGATGGGGTGGGGGAACATGGGTAAAGGGGTTAGCCAATGGTTGGTACCAATTTGGTGGGAGTTGGAAGAGAAAGGACAAATGCTGGGGCTGACCAAGCTACACCTCCAGTTTTAATCTTTTTCTCTGCTCTGAGCTGATTGATAAATATGCCATATGGCTCAATAATTTTTTGAATTATCTAATTGCTTTAAGAGAGGAAGCATGGTTGATTGGGTTGGCCTATGAGTCAAGCAGAGCAGGCTCTAAGGCCCATCTCAGATACATCTAGGCTCTATGACCTTGGGCAAGTCACTTCACCTGTCAGTGCCCCAAGAAACTCTTAGACTTTATTTTCCAGGACAGTTGTTGATTGGTATTGACTGGAGTTTCCTTCCTAGGAGAGGGAAATGAGCTAATAAGTAGAATATAACTCTGTAGTGAAAACAAAAGGAGATGGGACTCCTAATTGGCAGAGAGAATACTGAGATAATATTGTATACCTGAATAAAGGGCACACCTAGTGACTGATGGAGTTTGGAGAGATATATGTGTGGTGTCAGACATTGCAGGAAAGAGAAAGAAACCTTGGAGGCCACAGATGAGTAGAGGAAGCCAACTCCTTGACATGTCTCTGATTCCTAGCTTGCTTCCCAATAAAATTCAAAGAAAAAATTTCCTTCTGGATGAAACAGGAAAACTCTTAGACTGAGGTGAGATCTTATCTCTCTTCCAGTAGAAGAAGCCATTCACTTTTATGTTTTTTCTTATCTATATTAAGAGAATTTCTGCAATTTTTGTTTCATGTTTTTCCTTGTTCAACTGGGTTTACTTGCTATTTGGCATTTGTTTGATGAGTAGGGGCTCAGTAAACAAAAGTTAGTGACAAAGGAAGCAGCTTTTGTTCTCTATCTGTAAAAATTATAACTCTAGACCAGCAATATTTTAGAGGGCAGATATAATCTAGACCAATACCCTTGGAGAGTTATAAAGGAAGCAACAAGTGTTTAGTCATAGCTTTCTCTTATTCGCCTCAAGATGGGAATCATTCACCCCTGGAGAAGAATATTTTAGATTCCAAAGATAGTTATTTGTCAATGCCACCCATAAGCTATATCTATACATTTATTTTTATTATTTTTCCATTAAAATATATATTACCAATTACATGTAATAACAAATTTCCATACAAGTTTTCTCAAATTATACCCCCCACACACACCCAGTGCTAGCAGGTGATTCAACCTGGATTATACATGTATTATCATGCACAACATATTTCCATATTGATCATTTTTGTGAGTGAGCAATCTTATAAACCAAAACCCCAAAACATAAACCCAAATAAACAATTTAAAAATAATATGCTTTTATCTGCATTCTGTGTTTTGCATTAATAATTGCTATCACTTTGCTTATTTTCTCAATGGGTGAGGGACAAGGTAGAAAGGAAGAGAATTTGGAACTCAAATTGTTTTTTGTTTTATTTTTTTAATAAAATTAATATTAAGAGGGCAATGAGGTTGTCCAGTGGATTGAGAGCCAGGTTTGGTGGGAGGTCCTATGTTCCAATCTGGCCTCAATTATATCCTAACTGTGTGACCCAGAGCAAGTCACTTAACTTCCTTTGCCTAGCCTTTCCCACCCTTCTTCCTTGGAACCAGTATACAATATTGATTCTAAGATAGAAGGTAAGAGCTTTAAAAAATAAATGTTAAAAATAAATAATAAATATATTTTAAAAAAGGAAATGTAAACTGAATGTTACAGATTAATCCTCCTGTATGGGGAGACCCCTTCTTATTATAAGAATGGCATCTGCCTAAATTAGGACACAAATGCATTGCTGATGGAGTTGTGAACTGATACAATTTTTCTATTGGACAACTTGGAATTATGCCCACAGTGCTATAAAACAATGTATCCAATAATATCACTATTAGCACTGCATCCCAAAGAGACTTAAAAAAAACTGGAAAGGACCTATTAATATAAAAATATTCATAGCTGCTTTTTTTGTGGTGGGAAAGAATTAGAAACTAGAGGAATGTCTATTAGTTAGGGAATGGCTGAACAAATTTTGGTTTATCATGGTGATATAATATTATTGTGCTGTAAGGAATGATGAACAGGATGATTTCAGAAAGAACTGGAAATACCTATATGAACTGATGCAGAGTGAAATAAGCAGAACCAGGAGAACATTGTACATAGTAACAGCAATATTGTAGAATGATCCAGGTCTCTTCTGAGGGACTTATGACAAAGAATGCTATTGCCTCCAGAGAAAGAACTGGTGGAGTCTGAATACAGATGAAAACATGATTTTTCATTTGTTTATTTGGCATTTGGGGGTTTGGGTTTTGTAAGATTATTCACTTACAAAAATGATCAATATGGAACTATATTTTGCATGATAACACATGTATAACCTAGATCAAATTGCTTGCCATCTCTGAAAATAAGGAGGAAAGAAGGAATGGATCATATAACTTTGGAAAACTTATGTGGAAATTTATTGTGTGCGTTTGTTAAAAAAATAAAAAAACATTTTTTGGGAAAAAAATAACTTCTTCTTAACTAGGTTTTTCTTTTCCTCTGCCTTTTCCTTCCATAACTTATCTGGGGCATTTAATGGACTTGGCTAAGGTGTTTTCCATTTCCCCTTCCCTAGAGGGAATGACTTTAAAACAAAGGTAGTCACATGTATTGAGAGATACTGGAGGAAGAAGAGGAGGAGGTTGGGGAATGGCTTGATTTTTTTTATACAGTTGATTTAGCTCCTTGTATATTTGAGTAATTAGACCTCTGTCAAAATTGGAAAACAATATGGGAGAGGGTAGGTTTAGATCAACATCTCACACCCTACACCAGGGGTCTGCAACCTTTTTGGCCATGAGAGCCATAAATGCCACATTTTTTAAAATGTAATTTCTTGAGAGCCATACATTGTTGACTCCTGCCCTACACCAAGATAAATTCAGAATGGGTGAAAGACTTGAATATAAAGAAGGAAACTAAGTAAATTAGGTGAACACAGAATAGTATACTTGTCAGATCTCTGGGAAAGGAAAGATTTTAAAACCAAGCAAGAGTTAGAAAAATTACAAAATGTAAAGTAAATAATTTTGATTATTTTAAATTAAAAAGTTTTTACAAACAAAAACAATGCAACCAAAATCAGAAGGGAAACAACAAACTGGGAAAAAATTCTGACAGAGGGAACAAGTATTTTAACCAGAGGAAAACAAGTCTTTCATAGCAAACCTGAGAGAAAGTGTCATATAGTGGACAGGACACTGAACTGGGAGTCCAGAAGACCTGTGCTCAGTTCCCACTTAGATACTAACTGTGTGATCCACAGCAAATCATTTCATTTATCTCTTCCTTACATTCCTCACCTGTAAAATGAGGGGTTTGGACACTCTGACCCTTTTAGTTTTAAACCTCTACTCCTCTAAACTACTTTTGTTTGTTAAAGTCCCTATCTCTCAATAATCTTTCCCTCCCTTCTGAAGACTTATTTTGCTTAAAAGTACCTCCCTAGCAACAAAGAAAGTTTTACAAACCACTTTCTTACTTTTCAAAAGTAAGAAAAGGGGCATCTGCATTAGATATAAAATGTATATTCATATACTATATCTGTGTGTTTTTATATCTATACTTAACATATGATACCATAACAACCTTCTATAAAAATGAACAGTGACTTTATTCACAATTTAAATATCCAGTGTTTTTTGCTGAAAAGTTTGTCTTTTCTTCTTGCATCTCTCTTTCTCTCTCTCTCTCTCTCTCTTTCTCTCTCTCTCTCTCTCTCTCCCTCTCCCTCTCCCTCTCCCTCTCCCTCTCTCTGTCTGTCTCTCTGTGTCTGTGTCTGTGTCTGTGTCTGTGTCTGTCTGTCTCTCTTTCTGAAACAGTTCTTTCTGGATGCGAGGAACTGGAGAAAAACCTGATTTCTGACCAAAACCTGCTGAGTCTGGAATTGCAAAACAAGATATAGAAGTTTTCTCACACATCAGTTTCTCTTTTTCCTTACATGGAATTGCATTAAGTATAATTAGAGAGTGCTTTTATTGAACTTCTGCGTCCCAGACCAATAATGTGGAGGACTAGATACTTTCCCCAAATCCCTTTGACTCTCAAAACCTCCCCAAAAGAGGAATCATGTGTTAGATAGGGAACAAATTACAGTCAAATTCACAGGGAAAAAAAGAGAGAATTCTGATAAAATACAATCCTTATGAATTGGCTCCAGAGAATATTTTGCTGTGAGATGGTAGGGGAAATGGACAGGAGAGCTTCATCATTTCTTCTGCTCCCACTGAACTCTTTAAACAAATTAATGTAGTCTTCCAAAGGTGCCTGCCCTTTGGAAGCTTATACTGAAAGGCCAAATTACTAGAACAGACAGAGATGGAAGAGACATAGTGATTCTGCATAACAATATTATCTTAATACACAAATAGTGAAGTTCATGTAACAAGCTTACATTGAAGGGATTCTTCCTGCTTACTCCCACATCTCCATGAAGTACCAGCCCTATTCTAGGAGTAAGAAAAAAAATAAAGAAGAGCTCTCTTTGAGTATGCTCTTTGCAAAACCATTTCATCTAGGGGAGGCCATACTGAAGAAATAAAATTCCATTCCAAATGGTCTGGAAACATTCACTGAATCAAAGACTTCTAAAAAGATATAATTATAGTGTTTTCCATAGTGGGGTTATATGTAGTGAATGAGGGATTTTAAAGTAGTTCCAAAGGGTTTCTGGGGGCGGTGGGGGGAAGGAACTATTAATTCTACAGATTTGTGTTAATTAAGAAAAATTTGATGCCTCAATCTTTGCTTCTATGAAGCGGAGCTCAAGAATCCTTCCCCTATTTGGGCTATGACTGTTATACATCTTTCACACTAATGATTGCTTATCTGAAGGTCTCTGCTTTATTTCCTTTCTTTGAACTTAAATTTCTTCCATAATATTGCAAGTTCTGTGCTTGCAAAAAGGGTTAGCATTCCAGGAGGATCACATGCACAGAATTTCTTAGATGACTCAGATTGGGGTTAATATAATAGTTCAGGGAGCAACAAAAGTCTCATTGAGTATAACTGCAGTAAATAATTTCAGCTTTCTTAGATCATTTTTCTTCAGGAGATTACTTGATCAGTGAGATGGTAGTCAAGGCTATTTGGGGAATGTGTAACAAGGGAAACCTACTCCCACTCTATCTGGTGACTGACCTTTCTACATTCCCATCTATATCAGTTTGTCCTGCTCCTCACAGAGGACTCTAAACCTTGTGTTTTCATGGGAGAATGGATTTCCTTAAAAGAGACAGCTCTGTGTCTCTGTACAGGGGCTGGAAACAATTTCTGAGGGGGCCAGTCTCCCAGAGGGCTTGGTTTTATGATGCCAACTGTCTTCATGTTCACCAATCCAGAGCTACTCCTCTAAGGCTTCACATGAATCTATGATTAAAATTAGTTGCTTCAAGGTTGAGGGAGTGGGAAACAAGTAATGATAACTGTCATGTGAAGACAGGGCAATGTTTTTAGTAGTGTAAAAGACAAAGGGTAATTTATAGAGCAGCCAAGTGTGAAAACCTGGAATGGGACTTTTTCCATCTTTGGAAATGACATCAGAACCAAAATGAAACCTGTCATCTCATTACCTGACAATCTTCTCTCCATATCATGCCTCCCAATCCCAAGAAAGAAAGCAGAATGCCACATTTTGCTTAGTAAACTATGAATGTTTACCTGAAGAGAACACACTTCTTTCTTTCCTTCCTTCCTTCCTTCCTTCCTTCCTTCCTTC
>NW_025399008.1:0-2589 GCF_016433145.1 Gracilinanus agilis
GGGGGGTGGGAGTGGGGAGCAAGAACATGAATCATGTGGTGGCCAAGGGGAAATTTTCTGAAAATCAAAATTAAAATAAATAAAGGTTAAAATTAAAAATAAAAATAAATTTTAAAAAGGGAATGCATCTACTGAGATTAGAGGTTCTTATTACATAAACCACTGAATCAGCCTTTTATCTATCATCTTCCTTCAGTCAAACCTGCATACTGACACTAATGCTACCATTCTAAAACAGCACTTTTAGGGTGTCATCTGTGACAGCTAGGTGTTGAAGTGGATAGAGCACTGGACATGGAGTCAGGAAGACATGAGTTCAAATTTAGTCTTAGACACTTCTAGCTGCATGATCCTAGGCAAGTCACCTCACCTCCATCAGCAGTGTCCTTATCTGTAAAAAAATAAGGATAATAATATCACCTACCTCCTAGGCTTGTTGTGGATGATCAAATTAGATAACATTCATAAAGTGCTTTGTAGACCTTAAAGTGCTATATAAATGCTAGCTATTATTGTTGTTGTTGTTGTTGTTATTATTATCTCCCCACCTCTAAAAAAAAAACTTTCAACATATTCTTGATTCACTGGGTAATGTCTGTCATTAAGGATGCTCCACAACACTGCCTCAGATCAGCTAAAAATGGTATTTTGGGAAGTCTGAAATCAGGAGACATGTACTAGTCCCAGCTATATGTGACTGTGGGTGAATTCCTTTAATCCTTGTGGGTCTTAAGTGTCTTTATCTGTAAAAGAAGGAAAGCTAGACTAAGGTCCCTTCCAGTTGAAAGTCTGGCCAACTATATCAGCTACACAAACTTTCTTCAGCCAAGAGTCTACACATTCACAGTTCCCTAAAGAGATTTTATACTTGACTTAACTGCTTATCCTAGTCTTCCTGCCTGGCATGCCCTCCTATCTCCTTTATTTCATTTGTTTAAATTCTACCCAACATTCAAGGCACAGAGTTGGATTTGAAATCAGGTGTGTTTGCTATTTGGATCAATCCTCGCACCTCCCATGATCTATTTTGTCATCTATATACTGACAGGGTAGAATAAGATGATCTCTAAAGTCCCTTCTACCTCAGAAATGTGTGGTGGCTCAAATCCCATAGCCTCCAGAAACCTTCCCTAACCAGGCAAGTTGGAAGTAATTACTCTGTCACATGCTATAGCACTATATCTCCATTATTCATTTAGGAAATCATGTTACCAATAATCTTTTCATGTTTTATGTCTTACTTTCCCAACTAGACTATAAACTCAAGGATATGTTCTTTACTTCTTACTAAAACCCTACTTGTATAATGGGATATAGATAATGATAGGTTTGCCCTACCACCCAAAACACAGGAGGGATACATTTATGGGTAAAGTCATCATTTCCTGGTACCTAAGTCTTTTCAATAGGTACACTTCTAATTTTATAACACTGTTTAACAGAAATCTAAGATTTGATATACTGAAATTCATTTTAGACTTTTAAAAAAATGCTTCATTCAGTGCCAAATATAATAGGTTCCTCAATTAATACTTGTTAACCCATTGAGATACACCTCTACTGGAAGGGGGTGGTGGGGTGGTGGCGCTACGTAGACCTTAAAAGATTTCATGTGAATACAATTAAGGATTAAGTTGAATTGAAGCTCTGAATAGCCTGAGGAAAATGAGTAGAATTAGGAAAAAAGGAGGCCTAACTCTAGGGAACTTCAAAAGAGATAGCCCAGAGAGCACACGTCTTCCCCCCCCCCAATAAAATTTTATTGATATCTGTTGTTTTAACATCATGTAAATTCCTGCCTATATCCCTCCTTTATCTCCCTTAGCAATTCCTTATAACAACAAATTATTTTTTAAAAATTAGCAAAACCTGTCAATAACTACAACAGAAAAAGTCTGACAACATAGACAATTTTCTCCCGTCTGTGGATTCTCCTACCTCTGCAAAGAGTTGGAGGGTAGAATCTTTTAGGAGAATTCCTACTGGATTTATGAAGTCAGGAAATAGCAAAAGTTAATCAGTTATTGGAAACACTCTCCCTCATTCTTATTTTCTTATTCTTTGTCTTTCTTGCTGGAGGAAAATCATACATATCTTTTATTGGAAGAATCAGTTGTCCCTTTACTGTCAAAGCCTATGAAAAATGTTTTACTTTTTGGAGAGGTAACCTTCAAATGTAAACTCCATTTCTCTTTATTTGTTTCTAAATTACTCACTTCATTAATCATACCTAGTAAAGTTTAAGTCCCAAGTAGTTCTTGGAACCCCATGCAAATACACAATATTTTGTGATGGTAATTCATCTTCAGGGAATGAAACAAGTCTTACTACTACCATCTTGAAAGGGTCTTTCCCTGAGATAGCATCGAAAGGCTATATTGGAAACCAAGCACTGATTTTAATTACATGTATGGTGTCCCATTCAACATTAACAATTGTTATCTCATCAATATTCCTTAGATGTTAAGGTTATTATTAGAAGGGTGATAAGCTTTTAAAAAAATCCAACTGAAGTGCTGTTGAGTCTAAAATAGTTAAATACTTACTAAAGTTATATATATATATATATATATATATATGTATATATAT
>NW_025399009.1:0-10655 GCF_016433145.1 Gracilinanus agilis
GAGAGAGAGAGAGAGAGAGAGAGAGAGAGAGAGAGAAAATTTTTAGTTGATTGATGATTTTGAGAGCCAAACTGCAGGGGGTTTAGACCCAATAAGACAAAAAGAAGGGAGAAAGTAGAGCTAGAGTACAGATGGATCTCTTTAGTCATGAAGGGAAGGAGAGCTATGGGATGATAAGATCAAATGAGAGTTGTTGGTTTTTTTTGGTTTGTTTTTGTTTTTAACATGGGGGAAATGTGGGTTTATTATAGGTAGCAGAGAAATGGATAGGGAGAGATTGAAGATAAGTGGCTCAGTGGATGGAATGTTGGACTTAGAATCAGGAAGACCTGAGTTCAAATCCTACTTCAGGCACTTACTATCTGATCCTGAGCAAGCTGCTTCACTGCCTTCTGCCTCAGTGTCCTCATCTGTAAAATGGAGAACATAATAGCACCCACATCCCAGGGTTGTTGTGAGGATCAAATGACATACTATATGTAAAAAGTCTCCAAGTAAATAGGATTTTTTATGATTATGCTTATTATTCTCTGCTTCCAGGTCCCTCCCAGCTCAGCCACTCTGTGTTCTTCAGTTTCTCCCAGCTCAGACTTTCTATGTGTTAAGGCTGCTCCGCTTTTGCCAGGCTGTGTTCTCAGGCCCTCCGAGATCTGCTGTTCTCCCCTTCCTTCCTTCTCTCTCCTTGTCAGTCTCTGTGGCCAGCTTAGGGAGGTTGAGGGAAGTGGGCCTTCCCAGCCAGCCCCAACATGGCTGCTTGTGTAGCTGGTGGTGTTAAGCTTCAGTACAGCAAATCCCGCCTCCCCTTATCAGGTGTGTGCAGTGAGGTCACCCTAATCCTTGAGCTGAGCCAGAGTGAGGTGTTACCATGGTGATGGCTATGCAGGCAAGAACACTTTGCAAAGGAACAGCACCATAGGGGAGGGCTGGCGTCTGGCCTTCACACAGATGTGCCTCATTCGCACCAAACTTCCTTTTAAGATGACATGGAAAGAGCTGTCCATTTGCCATGTGTGGAGGTGGAGTGGGAGCAAGGGGAGGGATGAGAAATTGGGGAGAACTGGGTGGGAACGATGGGGAAAGGCTAGGAAAGGAGAAGCAGGCGGGGAGGGATTTCTCTCTCCCCCATGATGGGACCTTGCAAAAGGCCTGCTTCCATTCTTGCTTCTTCCTTAGCTTGGCTGGACAAGCTTTGTTTGTCTCTTCACGGTGCAATTTTCCCAGTCACAAAATAAGAAGGAAGAGAACACAAATGCTCCCAGTGGGTAGCCGTGTGACTTGTCTCCTTCACTCGGGAAAGTGGCTCTGCAACTGACTCATTGTGTGACCTTAGAAATGGGCCCCCCCACCCTTTTTAAGCCACTGTTAGAATTCTTGTGGCTAAAATGAAGACTTTAGACAAGACAGCTTCCAAGGACCTTTCCAGTTCTAACATCTTATGAGTTTAACACTTTTATTAGACTCACATAACACTCTTGACTGGGCTCCTTTGGAGGGGAAAAACATTTTGTTCTATATTGGCGAGCCATAAGATAAAAGGAAATTACATTTCAAACCACTGCTGAGCCCCTCGAGGGCCTGGGAATGTGCCTCCACTCCTTTCTCACTAAGGATGCTCTGGACCTCTGAACACAGGTTAGGCCGGGTGCGGTCCCCAGGGGATCCCAACCTATAATAAAAGGGCTCTAGACCACCTCTTCTCAAATTTTTTGGCTCCTTAAACCAAGAAGCCGATGATAAATTATTTAATGCCTGGCTTTGGGGTCACATCTAGGTCTCTCCTTAGGTGGGGAGGGAGGGCTGGTGGAAATCAAAGGTATTCAATGGAGAGTCTGAAGCAGACGGGAGACAGATATTTATTTCTAGCACACAAAAGAAATTCTAACAGATGCAAAGGGCTCATGGTGCAAATCGACAGAACAGCCGAAAAGAGAATCATCCGGTAACTTCATTTATGACTCTTATCCTTTTCTAGGAGGCTGACCTTCAAGCTTCATCCTTCTTGGTTGTTCTGAGTGCAAGTCCAACATTCTTATCATCACCCCGGGTTGTTAGACTGCTGCCCAGAGCTGTGGGTTCAAATTTTGGATGCTGAATCACTACATTTTGGGGGCTTAACTTCCTCCTCTGTCAAATGGAATAATAAAAATTTATTATAATTATAATTATATCATATTAGCATATGTACAGATATGAAATTAAAGGACTGTTTCAGTAGCTGTGGTGGTAGCTATGAGGAGGAGGAGGAGGAGGGGAGGGGTCAGCACAATAGCCCTGGCAGAGATGTAGGCCAGTTTGGATCTCTTCAAAGGTTTGCTCCTCTGTAATGGCAGTGAGGCCACTCAGTGGATAGAACACTGGTCCCAGAGTCAGGCAGACCTGAGTTCAAATTTGACCTCAGACACCTCCTACCTGTGTGATCCTGGGCAAAGCACTTAGCCTCTGTTTGCCTTGATCCATCTAGAGAAGTAGATGACAAACCACTCCAGTATCTCTGCCAAGAAAACCTCCCATGGGGTCATGAAAAGTCAGACTCGACTGAAGCAACTGCACAACAACATCATGATGGTGGGGCTGATCTGGGAGCCAAGCCAGTGTCCTGGGAGGGATTCTGCTATTCCTGGTGCCTATGGGCCTGCCAGTGTGAGCTGTGTCCACTGAGTCTGAGGAGAGGAGGTAGCTGAGATACTGGGGCTGGTTGGACCCACCTGACATATACCACCTCCTGTCTCTCCCTCAGTGGGCCTCTTTGCATCAAAGACTTCCAATCATCCCTTTTGTTCTTCTCTCCATTTAGGGATACTTTCTAGTTCTGACTCAGGAAGACCTGACTCTTTCCTCAGAGAAGTCCTAGCTGGGTGACTCTGGGCAAGTCAGTTGATTTCTGTCTGCCTCCATTTCCTTATTTATAATAATAAGAAGAATAGTACTTAGGTCTCTGTGTTGTTGTGAGGATCAAAAGAGAAAATATATGTGAGTACATGGACCATAAAGTTCCGTACGCATGCAAGTTGTTTTCGTTGTTGTTATCATTTTCAGAACTTGTTTGGATATTTGCTTTAAACCCTCCAACCCAAAATGCCAATTTCCAGTGCTCACTGTCTGGCTTTGGTACTGGTTGCCATGCCAACCCTGGTGGGTCTTAAAAGCCCAGGGATGAAAGACAACCAGATAGTATCCAAAGGAAACCGGGCTTGGGAAAGTTTCTAATTTTTGCCCAGATACAAGTGAGGGGTTTTCACCTGGGTACTCAGAGATCTACAGGTAGGCCCAGAAGAGGTCCCTGGGGCCAAAGTTCTTCCTAGCTTCCCTTCGGGGCAGACTTAAAGCAGTATTCAAGTTAATGACTTTTTGAACTGGGCTAAAAATAAGACCCAAATTATATTATTTCTTTTCTTTCTATTTACTCAGAATTCTACTAAAAGTTGTGTTTCTTGAAGGATAAGATTACACATCTTCGTGGAATTAAGATGAAAATTGCTAAGAATTTAATTTTTTGCCCCCTTGACTCTTTAGCTGTCTCGGCTAAAATATATCTCCCAGGATTTGGACCCCAAGATCATGTTATGTTCTCTCAACATTCTGAGTGGATCCAACTCTTTTCTTTTCTTTTTCTCTTTTCCCCCCCAGGTGAATCCTCTCATCCATGGCTGGAGGACAGGCTGCTTCTTCTCTAAACCGAGGACAGAGTGAGTCTATGATGCTTCTTTAATTTGCTCAATTGGAAATTTTAACTGAGGGTTAGGGAATGCTATCTTCAAGGCAGGGAGAAATTGGACATCCACATAGGCCTAGAGTGGAAGGCAAAAGTCCCCCTCAGTCTTGCTCGAATTCTCAGTTAACTGGAAATTGATGGTTTGCTAACAATGAAAGAAGAGACAGGAGACTTGTGGGGATTGGGAAACACAGAGAGGAGAAAGCACCAGAAGCAGGAGGAAGCTGAAGCAAAGAACAAGGGAGGCAAGGGAGAAAGAAAATTCCTGGAACTTCAGGAGTGATTCAGTCTCAGACAAAGAGGCTTCTCCAATTTCTCAAACTGACATTTATTTTAAAAGCTGTCACGGTAAAAATGTGACTCTGAAGTTCTGCTTTGATTATCTCATTGCAGTTGACACAGACTCTCCCCAACTGTTGCCTATGTCTTTGGGGAACTCTCTGAGTCCCACACTGAATCAGGGGAATGCTGGAGGCTCTTATTGTGCTGGCCTATATTACTGAGCTTTCTATTCTAAAATTTCCCTGTACAAGTGCTGACTACCAACCAGGCTCCTGACCTGTTAGGGCCAAAAAGGACTGAATCACAAAATGACCGACCGAATTGAATCCAGTCCTCTTGTTCTATAGATAAGGACGTGAGGTCCACAGATGGGAAATTCTTTACCTGATATCATATGGCTATTGAAAAGCAGAGGCTGGTTTTGAACTTCAAATCCCCTACTCTTTCGACCCCAGGAAGTATGTCAGAATGTATAAGAAGTTGAACTTAGCAGCAACCGATCTAATTGTCATCTCACCACAGGCAAGTTGTTTAACCTTCCCAGTGACTAAGAGTGTGTGTATAGGAGAGAATGTACCCCAATGTGGGGTGATGTGTTTACACTTCTCCTCTTGCTACATTTTCTATAAAGTAAATATACTTTTGTAAAAACTAATCAGTGTTAATCGATTCATTGATACTGAGGGAAAATCAGTTGGTCAGTTGGTTGTTTGGGGTAGTATTAACTGGGGAGGTTATTTGTCAAGAATACAATGGATGGAAGCTACTGAGCTAGATTAGGATACCTTATCTTACCCTTCAGGGTTGTCTCTGTGGACTCAGCTACCTAATAGAGCCTGTAAATGGTAAAAATGTAAAACACTGTATAAAATCCAGTTATTCTAATGCCCACATAATAGTATTTATTTTAATTAGTTATGTAGGTATTTTATTTCTTTCATTAGTCTATAAACTCTTTTCTAAAAGAGATTATGTAACTTATCTCCTTGTCATAGGGCTTGGATTATAGTAGGTGCAACTCTGTCATTTAAAAAAGTCATTGATATTCTCTTCTTATTACAACATTATCACTTCCCAATGACTCTCCACCACCACCAAAAGTTTCCTTTATAAAGAAATGAGTAGGGGGAAGCTAGGTGGCTCAGTGGATTGAAAGCCAGGTCCAGAGATGGGAGGTCCTGGGTTCAAATCAAGCCTTAAATCAAGCTTCCTAGTCTTGTCACTCTGAACAAGTCATTTCACTTCCATTGCCTAATCCTTAGTGCTCTTCTGCCATAGAACCAATACATAGTATTGATTCTAAGATGGAAGGTAAGGGTTTAAATTTTTAAAAAATGAGTAGAGTCAAGCAAGACGAACCAACACAATGGCCATGTCTGTTCCATGTTCCTCACCCATAGACCACCATTTCTTTGCCAACAGGCATTGAAACATACTTTATCATCACTCTTTTTTTCTTATTCTTTTTTGTTTGTTTGTTTGTTTGTTTGTTTTAAACCCTAACCTTCTGACTTGGAGTCAATACAGTCAAACAGGAGAGTGGTAAGGGCTAGCAATGGGGGTGAAGTGACTTGCCCAGGGTCACACAGCTAGGATGTGTCTGAGGCCACATTAGAACCCAGGACCTCCTTTCTCTAGGCCTGGCTCCCAATCCACTGAGCCACCCAGCTGCCCCTTTCTTATTCTTTTTTGTTGTTATTGTTGTCGTTTACCATCAGTCTTATGAATTTGGCCACTGAATTGATCAGAGTTGCTCCATTGGTCACTGCATTGAACAAAGTCCTGAAGTCTTTTAATGTGGTTTTCCTTTATGTGATTGGGCATCAATGTAAATGGCTTCCTGTTTCTGTTCCTGCCAAACTTTCTGAGGTTCTTTGAATTCTTTACATTTGTCACTTCTTATGGGGCAATGATATTCCACTATATATTCCACATCCAGCAGTAAAGTGGTGCTGCAAGGGATAGAATGCCAGGCCTAGAGTCAGGAAGATTTATCTTCCCGAGTTCAAATCTGACACTTCCTAGCTAGGTTACCCTAGGGAAGTCATTTCACCCTGTTTGCCTCAGTTTCCTCCTTTGTAAAATGAGCTAGAGAAGCAAATGGCAAAACCCCTCTGTTATTCCTGCCAAGAAAATCTCAAATGGGGTCACAAAAAATCAGATGTGACTGAAAAATGACTGAACAACAATAAAATCTTCTTATACCACAGCTTTCTTGACGGGCACCCAATTTCCTTCCACTAATTTGCTGTTACAAAAGAGTGATGCTCTAAATGTTTTTGTATTTATGGTGTTTTCTTTCCATCACTGACATTCTTAGGGATCTGTGCCAGGTATTGTTGACTGAAAGGGTAGGTACGGTTCAGTGATTTCTTTGAGATTACTTCCAAGTCATTTTTGAGAACAGTTGGGCTGATTCACGCTTTCACCCACGATGTATTAGTGTGCCCGTCACCCTATAGATTCTCCAATAGAATTTTCATCAGTTTTGTTTTGTTTATGTTTTCTGATTTGATTGGACGGGAGGTAAAAATCAGAGTGGGTTTTTCTTCATTTTTCTTATTACTAGTGATTCGGAAGGTTTTATTTTTCCAGATGACTGTTGAAGGCTTCTAGTTCTTCTTTTAACAACTTTATGTTGGCATGTCTTTTGACCACATCTATTAGAGTGATGACATTTGTTCTTATGTAGATCCCTTATATATTTTAGATGGCAAATATATTTACTGTGAGGGTTTTTTTTTTTTGCTTGGTTAACTGATTCTCTTCTCATCCCAATTCCACTGATTATATTTGTGCAAAATATTTTCATTTTTACATAATTGAGATAAGCTATTTTATCTTTTAGCTATACCTCATTTAGTTAAGAATTCACCCTCTAGCCATCATTGTACAAAGTACCTCATGCCATCTACCTTTAATCTTTTTCAGGTTATGACCTTTTTAATTTAGGTTGTGTATCCATTTGTAACTTATTGTGGTTTATGATATAAGATTTGGGTCCAAATCAACTTTCTGTCAAAGTGTTTTTTAGCTTTGCAAGCAATTTTTGATGAAGAGGGTATTCTATTCTGGCTCCTGTAGCTTCAGTTCTCAGGTTGACCAAATACTGTGTTCAATTGCCTTCGTCTATTCCAATGGTCAGCTTTCATATTTTTAAACCTGTTCCAAATTATTTTGATTATTATTGTTTTATCATGTGATTGAAGTTATAGTGATGTTAGGTCCTTTTCATTTTTAATTTTCCCATTATTTCCATTATATATATATATATAAACCCTTAGCTGCCATCTTAGAATTAATATCGTGTATTGATTCCAAGGTAGAAGAGTGAAAAGAGGGGGCAGCTGGGTAGCTCAGTGGATGGAGAGCCAGGCCTAGAGATGGGAGGTCATGGGTTCAAATCTGACCTCAGACACTTCCCAGCTGTGTGACCCTGGGCAAGTCACTTGACCCCCATTGCCTACCCTTACCACTCTTCCACCTAGGAGCCAATACACAGTATTGACTCTAAGACGGAAGGTGAGGGTTCTAAAAAAAACAAACAAACAGAAGAGTGAAAAGGGACTTGTCTGGGGTTACACATTGAGGAAGTGTCTGAGGTTAGATTTGAACACAGGACCTCCCATCTCTGGGCCTGGCTCTCAATCCACTGAGCCACCCAGCTGTCCCTCCATTTATATTCTTGATCTTTTTTTTTCTGCCAGCTGAATTCTGTTATTATTTTGTCTATTTGGGGGGGGAAAATTTTATTTAATTGATTAATTTAGAATATTTTTCCATGGTTACATGATTCATGTTCTAGCCCTCCCCTCCGTCCACCACCACCCCCACCCCCCCGTAGCTGACGCTCAATTCCACTGGGTTTTGCATGTGTCATTGATCAGGACCGATTTTCATATTATTGATATTTGCACTTGTTTTGTCTAGTTTTATAAAGTAATCTTTTGCTAATTTGATCGGGATGACACTGAATCTGAAATTCACGTAGACAACGTCCATCATTATAATTACAGTGGTTCGGTCAACCCATGAAAAATGAATTATTTGTCTTCCTTACTTTCCATAAAAAGCGTTTTGTAGGAAAATGAACCATTTGGAAATAGGTTCCAGTGTTAATATATGTACAGGAAGGGGGAGGGAAGAAGGGAGGGAGACAGCCTGAATCGTGTAACTTTGGAAAACTTGGGTGGAAATTTGTTATTAAAATAAAATAAAGAAAATAATTTAAAACAATAATAGTAGCAGGGCAGCCAGGTGGTTCATTGGACAGAAAGCCGGGCCTAGAGACCGGAGGCTCTGGATACAAATGTGGCCTCAGATACTTCCTAGTCGTACGACTCCAAGCATGTCACTTAACCCCCATTGCCACTGCCAATACTAAGTACTGATTCTAAGACAGGTGAGGAATTAAAAAGGGAGTGTTCTCTAATTGTATTCACCTAAGAATTGAACAGGTCTTCAGAAGGTTGACGCTCAGATATTCTGTGTATTTTGCAATCATTTTGAATGAGATTTTTTTTTCTATCTTTCTGTTGTTAATAAACAGGAGGATATTTTCATGGATCCCTTTTCAACCTAGCTACTTTATTGACTGTATTGCTTCAATGATTTTTTTTAAACCCTTAACTTCTGCGTATTGGCTCCTAGGTGGAAGAGTGGTAAGGGTGGGCCATGGGGGTCAAGTGACTTGCCCAGGGTCACCCAGCTGGGAAGTGTCTGAGGCCGACTTCAATGATTTTTAATGGATTATTCCTTTAAGTAAGCTCTGAAATCATCTGTAAATAGACTATTTTTCTTTTCTTTGCCTGCATTTAATAACCATAACCTCGATTTCTTTTCATTCTCTTGTTTATAATGAGTAATTCTAGAACTATAGCAAATACTTTGGAGAATGGGTGCACTTGCTTTGTCCTTGATCTTATTGGAAATGCTTCTATTATTTTTCTATTACAAATAAAGCTAGAACTTGTTTTAAACTAGAAACTACTTACCCTATTATAGCTGTTCTGTTTATTTCTATGGTTTTGAAAAATATAAATGAGTATTATAGTTTATTGAAGCCTTCTTCTGTAGCTATTGGTGATTTTTATTATTTTTGCCACTTAGGTTTCCATTTTCCCCAATATTAAGCAGTCTTTGCTTACTTGGTATAACCGCGAGCTGGTCATAGTGAATACTCTTTTGAATATATTGCTATAGCCTCTTTTTAAATATTTTATTCAATAATTTTGCATCAAAATTCAGTGATGGTGGTTGATAGTTTGCTTTAACTTTTTGTGACTTGGAGTTCATGTATCTGTTTCTTTTTTTCTTTTTTCTTTTTTTAACATTTAATAATATTTATTTTTTTAGAAAAGTTAACATGGTTACATGATTCATGCTCTTACTTTCCCCTTCACTCCCCCCCCCATAGCCGATGCGCATTTTCACTGGTTTTAACATGTGTCATCTATCAAGACCTATTTCCATATTGTTGATAGTTGCATTGGGGTGGTTGTTTCGGGTCTACATCCCCAGTCTCTGTTTCTGCTTCTGCAAATCATTTAAATCTTTTTTCTTAACGAATGAGAAACTAAGTGTATCAGGAGGGAGATATCTCTCTAGGTTGTAAGGTCAATTGTAACATCTGGAATCCATAGATAAAAAAAGGCTAAGGTTGATCTCTCAATCCTCGTCATGTAGTCTGGTTAGTTTTCCTTGCTTCCCTACACTGCAGAGTTTACCCAACATTGCAGTGGCCACATCCTGGTAGAATCATCTTGGAAGAAAGGTTAAATCATATGAAGGTTTCCCTAGCAGAATGGGTGGATGAGAACAATTTGTTCCAGTGGCCATGAAGGCTGCTGGAGCAGGTGCTGTGGATTGCTTTTGAGTTTGATCAGATATTGAAGAAGTCAAGGTCATCCACCACATACTGGGCCATCACCAGTCATCCTGACTTTTGTCTTGTCACTGGACTTGGATGACTGGAAGAGAAGATGAGGTTGATGACTGTGTAACTCTGCCTCAGTTCAATCTAATTCATGCACAAGACAAGATGTCAAATTGGCGATCTCCTTGGTTCTCTTGGAAAATAAAGGACGTACAACAACAACACCAGTTTACTAGAAAGTACACTAATTAAGCAAATAGGAAAATTGGTTTAAAGTTCTGGCTTATCCAGAAATATGGAGAAGGGAGTTGAGTTGGAACTAGATGTTCTCTGAGGTCTCATCCAACTCTGAAATTCTGTAATTGAGATTTTACAGATGAGGAAACTAATCCTTCATAACATAGCCCTCTCCTACCATTCTAGTCTTCTTATAATTTGCTCCCCAACACATACTCTTCAAGCCACTGGCCTTCTGGCTGTTCCATAAAAAAGACACTCCCTCTGGCTGTCCCTCATGCCCGGAAATTGTCCCTCCTTCATTCCAACTACTGACCTCCTTGGCTTTCTTAAAGTCTCAACTAGAAATCCTACTTTTTACAGGAAGCCTTCCCCAACTCTTCTTAATTCTAGTGCCTTCCCTCTGTTAATTATTTCCCCTTTATCCTTTGCAGAGCTTGTTTTGTATATATTTGTTTCTATGTTATCTCCCTTGATTAGATTATAAGCTTCATAAGGGCAGGGACTATCTTTTGCCTCTCTTTGCATCTTCATCCCTTAGCTCTGTGC
>NW_025399010.1:0-4096 GCF_016433145.1 Gracilinanus agilis
TCCTTCCTCCCTCCCTCCCTCCTTCCTTCCTTCTTCCTTTCTTCACTTTTGTCTTAGAATCAATTCTATGCATTAGTTCCAAAGCAGAAGAGTGATAAAGGTAAGGCAATGGGGTTAAGTGACTTGCCCAGGTCAGACAGCTAGGAAGTGTCTGAGGCCAGATTTAATCTTAGGACCTCCCATCTCTGGGCCTGGCTCTCAACCCATTAAGTCACCTAGCTGCCTCCTGGGTGACTGTCTTTCAAGAGTGCCTCCGAAACAGACCATCCCCAGCTTTGGCAGTTGACTAGGAAGGAGGTAAAACCTCAGAGTTATTTTAATTTGTATTTTTCTTATTATTAGGGACTTGGAGCAATGTTTTACATGTTGTTAATAGTTAGCAGTTCTTTTTTTGAGAACTATTCAGATCCCTTGACCACTTATCCCTTGGGGAATGGCTCTGATTCAACTATTCTTAACACTGATCATCCTCTTTAGCTTTGGCTACTGATTTCTGCCTTATTTTCCCTCATTAAATACAGTTTTTTTGATGCATTCTTTGGTCATTGCTTTTGGTTTCTTTTGATCTGAAAACAATGGTCTGAAGTATAGAGAAGGTAATGCCAGACCAGAAGGGATTATTCCTGATTTATTGCCAAATTCAGAGTTTTAAAAAAAATTGAGTATTGAAACCAGAAACTGAAGACTCAAACCACTCAAATCAAACCTTTGTCAGAAACATAAAATGACCCAAGTTGTCTGCTCAGGAGTTTCTCCTATGGCTTTATCAAGTTAAAAGCAAAGTTTTTACCTGCCAATTTATTTCCTCCTATACTCTAATTAAAAGGAATATCTACATTTAGAGGTCCACCTTCTGTGTTTTAGTACATTTGTTCAACTTTTGTCATACAAAAGTGTTATAGACCTGCCTGCTCTGTCCATGAACCAAATAGATTTGGGATCTAGTTAGACCACTTCAATAGAATATTTGTCCTTATTGCATCAGGCAGGGTAAGAATTAGGGGAAACTGGCTTTTGCTTTTTTTTTTTTTTAAAACCTTTACCTTCCGTCTTGGAATCAATACTCTGAATTGGTTCCAAGGCAGAAGATTGGTAAGGGCTAGGCAATGGGGGTCAAGTGACTTGCCTAGGGTCACACAACTAGGAAGTGTCTGAGGCCAGATTTGCTTCTGCTCTTTTTGGAAAAGTGTTAGTAAATACATGACTTTCTACTAATTCTGATTGATTCATGGATAGATTTCCCCCCTCCCCCCCCCAAATGAGATTAACTGGAGAATTTTGCTTTTCCATTAGTCATTTCTGCCTGTGGCAGCTAGGTAATGCAGTGGATAGAGTGCCGGGCCTGGAGTTAGGAAGATCTGAGTTCAAATCAGATCTTAGATATTTATTAGCTATGTGATCCTGGTCAAGTCACTTAACCCCGCTCCCTCATTTTCTTCATCTGTAAAATGAACAAGAGAAGGAAATGAGAAACAACTCCAGGATTTTTCTACTTTTTCCTATATAAAAAGCTTTTCTAAAAATATTTTACCAATTACATATAATAACAATTTCCCACATAAGTTTTCTGAAGTTATATGATCTAAATTGTCTCCCTACATCCCATTTCCCTTCCTGGAGCTGGTAAACATTTTGATCTGGGTTATATGTGTATTATCATGCAAAACATATTTTAATATTGTTCATTTTTGTAAGTGTAAAAGGGAATTTTTTGTTCTCTTTGTCTATTCTGAGTTTACATTTGTGAAAGCGAATCCTTTATTCCCTTTGTCCATTTTGAGTTAACACTTTGGTTAATGGTAACTTAAGTACCCCTACTTAGTACCTCACTAGATTGTGAAGACAGGATTAACTCTCCTTTGCCTACTTTTGAATCAAATCAACAAAAGATTAAATACCTTACTCAGTACTAGGTGAGAAGAGATAGCAAGGTACTTAGAGAATTTACACCTCAGTCAGCCAGGAATCTGTGAACTCTTTTGATGAGTATTCACCTCTCCAGAAGGTGAGAACTGGTTCCCACAAACACTGCCCCCTGGGCAGTGCTGGGCAATTTGGAAGCTATGATTGGCCCTTGTGAAGAGGGGAAGGGACAAGAAGCCACTATAAAAGGCCCTGAATTTCTGGGGCTAGGGAAGTCAACTCCAAGAAGGAAGTCGGTTTCAAGAAGGAATTAGACTTCAAGAAGGAAGTCAGCTTAAGGAAGAAGGTTGGCTCAGAAGAAAGTTGGCCTCAGGAGTCACCTTAAGTTCAAGTCATTGTCTTGACCTGTGTCTTGGAAGAACTAGGGTGAGTGGATAGCTGACTTTCCTTTCCTGTCTTCTGGAGAGTTTAATTCCAATTCAAGGTCAACAAGTCCTGGCTGAGTCGCACTGGAGCAATATTTAGTTAGATAGGCTAATGTCTTCTCTACCCTTTTGTATTTCTCTACTTTTACTCTTTCCATCTCTTTTGTAAATAAAAGCTATTATAGTCATTTTGACTTTGAGCAATAATACTTTGAATTGGCAACCACATTATTATTTATAATCTTCATATATTTTAGTCAAACCATTAAAATCTAATTCCTACATAAAACAATCATATAAAACCAAAATTACAACATAAAAACTCAAATAAACTGATGTGAAAAATCATGTTTTTTTTAAACCCTTATCGTCTATCTTAGAATCAATACTGGGTATTGGTTCTAAGGCAGAAGAGTGGTAAGGGTAGGCAATCTGGGTTAAGTGACTGCCCAGGGTCACACAGCTAGGAAGTGTCTGAGGCCAGATTTGAACCCAGGACCTTCTGTCTCTGGGCCTGACTCTCAATCCACTGAGCCACCCAGCTGCCCCCAGAATCATATGTTTTGATCTGTATTTTGACTTCAACAGTTCTTTCTTTGGAAGTGGATAGAATTCTTTGTCATAAGTTCTTCAGAATTGTCCTGATTCATTTTTTTGCTGAGAGTAGATGAGTCTTTCACAGTTGATCATTCCATGATGTTGCTATTACTGTGAACAATGTTCTCCCGTTTCTGCTTATTTCACTCTACATCAGTTCATGTAGGTCTTTCCCACTTTCTGAAATCATCCTGTTTGTTATTTATTATAGCACAATAGTATACCATCACCATCATATACCAGAATTTGTTTATCCCTTCTCCAATTGATGGCCAGCCTCTCAATTTCCAATCTTTGCTACCACAAAAAGAGCTGCTGTAAATATTTTTGCACAAGTAGGTCCTTTCCCCTTTTTGAAAATCTAGTAGTAATATTACTGGATCAAAGGAAAAGGACTATTTTATAGCATGGGCATAATTCCAAATCACCCTCCAGTATGGTTGGATCAGTTCATAACTCCATTAGCAATGCTTCAGTGTTTCTATTTTGCCTCATCTCCTCCAACATTTACTGTATCACTTTCCTTTACTGTGATATTGGCCAATCTGCTAGATGTGAGGTGGTATCTCAGAGTCATTTTAATTTGTATTTCTCTAATCAAGAGTGATTTAGAGCATATTTTCATGTGAATATTGATAGTTTTTATTTCTTTATTTGAAAACTGCTTATTCATTTCCTTTGACATTTTGTCAATTGGGGAATGGGCTTGTATTCTTATAAATGACTTAGTTCTTTTGAGAAATGAGACTTTATCAGAGATATTTGCTATAAACCCTCCCTCCCCACCCTGCAATTTGTTGTTTCCCTCTAATCTTGGTTACATTGATTTTGTTTGTACAAAACCTTTTAAATTTAATATAATTATGTGGAATAAAATTATTCATTTCATATCTTGTAACATTCCCTATCTCTTTTTTGGGTCGTAAATTCTTCCTTTCTTTATATATCTGACAGGTAATTTATTCTGTTCCTCTAATTTCTACTCAAGTATTTTTTCCCAAGAAAACTATGAAGGGTTCACGAAGAGCTGGATGTTACTGAAAACATTTAGACAACATTTTTGACTAAGTACCTTTTGTTCAATACCTCTCCCCTCATAGGAAAACCTTTGCTATAATTCTTGTAACAACAAAAAATAGCTGAACACAAGCAATGAGTAGAGCGACCATGTTTGTAATATTCAGCCTGTATTTCTCTTTCTTTCTTTCTTT
>NW_025399011.1:0-1431 GCF_016433145.1 Gracilinanus agilis
TATATATATATATATTAAGGCAACGATTTTAATTGTTATTATATAGATCCTGCTCAAAGACATCACCACGAGACGGTATGATGTTCCATAAAATTCCTTTTCTTATCTTTCTATAGAGAATGTTAGTTGTCACGTATCTACAGAAACTATATGTAGATAGAATTCTTACTCAAATTGCCGCTATCAAACTTACATTCCTTTTTAAATTGTTACGTCCTTTCAAGAAAATTCTTATAAAGACATATTTTTTTAAACCCTTAACTTCTGTGTATTGGCTCCTTGGTGGAAGAGTGGTAAGGGTGGGTCATGGGGGTCAAGTGACTTGTCCAGGGTCACACAGCTGGGAAGTGTCTCTGAGGCCGGATTTGAACCTAGGACCTCCCGTCTCTAGGCCTGGCTCTCAATCCACTGAGCTACCCAGCTGCCCCCAATTCATTTACTTTTGCCAGTATAGGAAAGGCCTGAGGACATAGGAACAAATGCCACCATATATCCACCTTGTGGAGTATAGGCCAAATACATTTGTTGTTTTTCTCTATATTAATGCCATCTTGCTTTATTTTAAAATACAGCCAGCAATTCAAGGATGTTGGATGAATATTTGACATAGAATTTCTTACATCGTTGTGTCTTAGATGACTTCCTTCTTGTTAGAATGTGTAAATGAAAAGTGACTTATTAGTTGGGGGAAAATAGGAGTTAATGAATTGTAAACATGAATAATTTATGTCAAAATGATGTTGGAAATGGTCCTGCATGTTATAGCCCTGTATATTTTGACATTCGAAGATTGTGGGAATCCAAGAGAAACTGACCAGATATGCACTTTTGCCTTTCAAGTGAACCATGGAACAGTTAAACATAGAGCACAAGGCATAATTAGCTCCTTTTTCATTGACAAGTAAAGTTAGATTGTTGATTTTTGAAAGGGTTAAGGATGAGATTTTCTTTTACTCTAATGTGGAGCTTATTCAAGGAAAGCCAAAAGGTCCTAATAAGAATGAAAAATATGCTCTTTGGTCTCGAAAGAAAAAATATGCATAAATATACGTATTTATATAAGAAAAGATATAAAAATATAAATTTAAGATATGCATATAAATCATATTTTTGTTTTTCAGTCATTTCAGTTGTGTCTGACTCTTTGTTACTCCATTTGAGGCTTTCTTGGAAAAGATACCAGAGTGGTTTGCCATTTTCCTCTCCAGCTCATTTCATAAATGAGGAAACTGAGGCAAATAGGGTTAAGTAACCTGTCCAGGATCACACAACTCATAAGTGTTTGAAAGAGATTTGAACTCAGGGAGATGAATCTTCTATCTATCCACTGTACCGCCTAGCTGCCGGATAAATTATATAAACATACATAAAAATATATGAACATATATTATATATATAATCTATATATAAATATATAATAAAATAAATTAT
>NW_025399012.1:0-6326 GCF_016433145.1 Gracilinanus agilis
GAGAGAGAGAGAGAGGGAGGGAGAGGGAGAGGGAGAGAGAGTGTGTGTGTGTATGTGTGTAAGTAAGTAAGTAAGTATAAGTGTAACATAGAGTGTTCCCAAATTCTCCAAATATTTATTAAACCCCTACTCTGTACTAGGTCTCAAGGGTACCAAGACAGAAAAAGGCACAATTCACTCACACAGAATGCTTATCTTTTATTTCAGGGAACAGGTACACTGGTAGGAACATTAGGAGATGGGATGCAGTGAAGGCAAGGGAAGACCCAGCCAAAGTGCCCTCTGGAGAGACATTACGCAGTGATGCATGAGCTGAGGAGAATTCTGAGGGAAGAGTGTAGTATTCCAGGCGTGGGAAACTGATCATGCAAATAAATGGAGGCAGGAGATGCCATGACCAGTTTGGCTATAACATACAATGCATGATTCTAATGGCTGACATTAATATAGCACTAGAAAATTTGCAAAGCATTTTACATAATTATTATTTGACACTTCCAATCACCCATAGATAGATGCTATTATTATCCCCTTTGATGTTTTGAGTCAGAAACTCCATTTAAAATCACTCTAGACAATATAAAATATTTAGGAATCTATCTGCCAAGACAAACACAGGAATTATATGAACACAACTACAAAACACTTTTCACACAATTAAAACTAGATCTAAACAATTGGAAAAACATTAATTACCTGTGGGTAGGATGAGGTAATATAACAAAAATGATAATCCTACCCAAATTAATCTACTTATTCAGTGCCATACCTGTCAAAATACCAAAAAACTTTTTTATAGAATTAGAAAAAATTATAACAGAGTTCATCTGGAAGAACAAAAGATCAAAAATATCAAGGGAAATGATGAAAAAAATGTGGATGGGGGCCTAGAAATCCCAGATCTTAAATTGTACTATAAAGCAGTGATCATCAAAACAATATGGAACTGGGGGCAGCTGGGTAGCTCAGTGGATTGAGAGCAAGGCCTAGAGACGGGAGGTCCTGGGTTCAAATCTGGCCTCAGACACTTCTCAGCTGTGTGACCCTGGGCAAGTCACTTGACCCCCATTGCCTACCCTTACCACTCTTCTGTCTTGGAGCCAATACACAGTATTGACTCCAAGATGGAAGGTAAGGGTTTAAAAAAAAGAAAAAGAAAAAACAATATGGAACTGACTAAAAGACAGAACAGTGGATCAATGGAATAGACTTGGGGTAAATGACCTCAGCGCGATAGTGTATGATAAACCCAAAGATCCTAGCTTTTGGGACAAGAACCCACTATTTGACAAAAACTGCTGGGAAAATTCAAAAAGTGTTATGGGAAAAATTAGGGTTAGATCAACATCTCACACCCTATACCAAGATAAATGCAAAATGAGTAAATGATTTAAGTGTAAAGAGTGAAATCATAAATTAGGTGAATATAGAATAGTATACCTGCTAGATCTGTGGGAAAGGAAGGAATTTAAAACCAAGCAAGAGATAGAGAACATGGAAAAATGTAAAATGAATGACTTTTATTATATCAAATTAAAAAGTTTTTATACAAACAAAGCCAATGCAATCTAAATTAGAAGGAAAGCAATAAACTGGGAGAAACTTTTTATAACGAAACTCTTTGACAAAGGTTTAATTTCCCAAATATATAAGGAACTAAGTCAAATTTACAAAAAAACAAAGCCATTCCCCAATCAATAAATGGTTAAGGGATATGAATAGGCAGTTTTCACACAATGAAATAAAACTATCAATAATAAATGGAAAATTGTTCTAAATCCCTGCTTATTAGAGAAATGCAAATTAAAAACACTCTAAGGTACCATCTTACACCTAGCAGACTGGCCAATATAACAGCAAAGGAAAGTGATAAATTTTGGAGGGGATATAGCAAAATTGGTATGCTAATACAGTGCTGGTGGGATTGTGAATTGGTTCAACAATTCTGGAGGACAATTTGGAACTATGCCCAAAGGGCTTTAAAAGAACACCTACCCTTTGACCCAGCCATACCACTGTTGGGTTTGTACCCCAAAGAAATAATAAGGAAAAACACTTGTACAAAAATATTTATAGCTTCAATCTTTGTGGTTCCAAAAAATTGGAAAATGAGGGGGTGTCCCTCGATTGGGGAATGACAGAATAAATTGTGGTATTTGATGGTGTTGGAATACTATTGTGCTGAAAGGAATAATGAACTGGAGGAATTCCATGTGAATTGGAAAGACATCCAGGAATGGATGCAGAGCGGAAGGAGCAGAACCAGGAGAATGTTGTACACAGAGACTGATACCATTATGGCACAATTGATTGTAATAGACTTTTCTACTAGCAGCAGTGTAATTACCCAGGACAGTTCAGAGGAACTTATGAGAAAGAACACTACCCATATCCAGATAAAGAACTGTGGGAACAGAAATGCAAAAGAAAAACATGATCAGTTACATAGTTTGATAGGGATATGATTATGGTTTTGATGTTAAATGATCACTCTACTGCAAATATGAATAACATGGAAATAGGTTTTGAACAATGATACATGTATGTGAAGAGTGAATCAAACTCTCTTTGTCTATCAATCAGCAACCTTTAAGTTAATCAATCAAAAACTTAAATACCCCTACTTAGTACCTCAACAGTCACTAAGTATGAGAGTTTACAAGTCACTTGCTGGAGTGGGGGACAACTATCCAGGGGCTACTGCTCACCCCCTGGGCAGTGCTAGGCAAATTGAAAGACTGTGATTGGTTCCTGTAAAGCGGGGGCGTGGCAGGAAGTGACATAGAAAAAAATTCTTTAAAAAGGCAGCTCGAGGATTCAGTCACTCACTCAGCGATTGGTGAGCCAGACTGGAGGAGGAGACTCTTTCCTTGGATCCTGCAGTGGTGAGTGGAGTGATTCCTTCCTTGGTTCTTTGGTGAGTAGACTCTCTCTGCCTATTGGCCCGTTGGTGGGACACTCCCTTCAGTGTGAATTCTGGTGAGATTCTTGGCGGTCTTAGCCTTGTATGCACTGAAAGTTCTCAGTGGATTCTTCAGCGTCTTCTGGCTCTTCAGATTTCGGTTTCCTGATTAGAACTTTGGATTCTGGTGCTTTCGGATTTGCATTTGCAGTCTGGAGACATTAGGATTAAACTCAGAGTATTGGTAGCTAGACAGTACTTTCTGTCTCTTTATCTACATTTTTCCACTTTCACTCTTTCCACCTCTTTGTAAAATAAAGCTGCTAAAAGTCAGTTTGACTTAAGCTGTAATATTTTAAAAATGGTGACCACAATATTAGTTTAGAATTCTCATATTTAGCATAAAACCTACATTTAAATTCTTATATGTATAACCCAATGGAACTGCTTGCCAGCTCCAGGAAGGGAGGGGGGTGGAAGAGTTGGGTTGGGGGAAGTGGAATCATGAATCATGTGTAACCATGGGAAAATATTCTGAATTTAAAAAATTTTAAAAAAAGATGTTTTGAATCACAAAGATTAGGGGAATAAGAACTAGAACGTAGGGAATTGGATGCAGTAGTGAGAAATTTATAGAATAAATTGTACCCAGTGTTATAATTAGAATCTAATATTTTTAAAATGCTCAGAAGAAAACAGAAGAAAATTCAAAAGGAAGCAGAAACACGACAGTTTTGAAAGTAATGTATAGAATTTATTACATACTTTAAAAATTAACCAGATTATATGAAATTGAGATTCATAGTTTCAAATAGAATATTTCTTTTTTGTTCTATATGTGGAAATGTTTCTTTTTAGGAGAATTTTAGGATCCTAATTTAAAAGGGGGAAAATTATTTTGGTTTTCATTAGGTTCAGCTGTAGAATTAATAGATCTGAGCTTGACTAACTGCTACTCACCCATAGAGGCTGGGATATTATTTTTACTTCCTATTCAGACTCCAAACATGGAGTTCAGCTCTGAAAAGCCTGGACTCTAATGAGAAGGGTACTAGGTTTCCTTGTTTTCTTACTCTTAATCTCATTAATTTTATCTTTCCCACCTTCCCCAAATTTGTGTACTCAGGAACCAGTTTACTTGTAGCTTGGGCTATGGTTCATGCCTAGTGTTTTCCAAGTAAAGAAAGAATAAAAGATACTCAATACACTCTAATTGGCATGGGACAGGGAATTTATTTGTACATATAAAAAGAGTGCTAGATGCAGGATGCTAAGCAGTATGCATTTAACAATAATAACTACCACCAAAACCCCCTCAAAACAGGATTTGATAACTTAAAGCTACTGTTAAAAACTCTTAAAAGGCTAACACTTAAATTTTGACAGAACATAGAACAACTTGTAAGATTGCTAATAAGGCATTTCGCATTATACATTGACCCTGCATTTTTTTTTTGCACTGAACGTGATGACTTTATTGATGGTACACAAGATAGGACTATGCTCCTCCCCCCACTACAGGGGTGCCTGGGGCAGGGATGTGAAGAGGGCTTGGGATCCCCAGCACAGGGACATAGGTTATTATGGATGTGGGCTCCCCAGTGGTGGAACTACTCTTTTTTTGGCTGGGGATGAAGATCCATCATGGCTTTCCACTTTACTCCTTGGTGGCCATGTACTTCATGAGGTCTACTACACGGTGGCTGTAACCGTACTCGTTGTCATACCAAGAAATGAGCTTGACAAAATGGTCGTTGAGGGCAATGCCAGCGCCAGCATCGAAGGTAGAAGAGTGGGCGTCGCTGTTAAAGTCACAGGATACTACCTGGTCCTCTGTGTAGCCCAAGATGCCCTTTAAGTTCCCCTCTGCAGCTTGCTTCACCACCTTCTTAATATTGTCATATTTGGCAGCTTTCTCCAGGCGGCAGGTCAGATCCACCACAGACACATTGGGAGTAGGAACACGGAAGGCCATGCCTGTGAGCTTCCCGTTCAGCTCAGGTATGACCTTGCCCACAGCCTTGGCGGCACCCGTGGAAGCAGGGATGATATTCTGGGCAGCCCCACGCCCATCCCGCCACAGCTTGCCAGAGGGGCCATCTACTGTCTTCTGGGTAGCAGTAATGGCATGGACTGTGGTCATGAGTCCTTCCACAACGCCGAAGTTGTCATGAATGACCTTGGCCAAGGGGGCCAAGCAGTTGGTAGTGCAGGAGGCGTTACTGACGATCTTGAGGGAATTGTCGTATTTCTCATGGTTCACCCCCATCACGAACATTGGGGCATCAGCAGAAGGGGCAGAGATAATGACTCGCTTGGCTCCACCCTTCAAGTGAGCCCCGGCCTTTTCCATGGTGGTAAAGACGCCAGTGGATTCCACAATGTACTCGGCTCCAGCATCTCCCCATTTAATGTTAGCGGGATCCCGCTCCTGGAAAATGGTAATGGGTTTTCCGTTGATCACCAGCTTTCCATTCTCTGCCTTTACAGTGCCCTTGAACTTGCCATGGGTGGAATCATACTGGAACATGTAAACCATGTAGGAGAGGTCAATGAAGGGGTCATTGATGGCCACAATTTCTACTTCTTTGCAGCTGAATGTTGCCCTGGTCACCAGGCGTCCAATACGGCCAAATCCGTTGACTCCGACCTTCACCATCTTGTCTAAAGGATGCGACTGCAGCAGAGGATTCTGGCAGCGAGCTTGGGTGAAGAGCTGAGAGCCTGACCCTGCATTTTCTGAATCACTCTTAATACTGGTAATTGACACGGCTCAAGCCAATCTTCTTGTTGATGGCCAATTTCTCTCCAAGAAAACTGGAATAGTATCTGAGAACTCCTCACCACCTTTCAGCTTCAACTACTACCAGGACTGAGAATCTCCAGGCCTCTCAAACTCACAATGGTCACCCCGCCTCTAGACTTGGATACTTCTACCTCACGTCTGATACTCATTCAGCTAAGATCAGGGAAAAAGAAATGCAAAAATGGAAAAGACAGCCAGGGGCCTAGGTGCAAGCTTGTCTATTTGAGTTTTTCTGCAGCAGCAGCCTTGTGATTTCAGTTGCCACAATATTGGGGTGCAGGAAAGCCTCTGCACCCCTTGCTGGAAGTCTCTGAATTACATGATAATTCCTTCAGTGTTAACTGACCTGAAAACTTTCTCTTCTTTGAACCCTGCTGTTGCCATGAGGGGGAAGGAAGACCAAAGGATCATTAGGATTTGTTACATTTTACCACAAGGCCAAGGCTTTTCAGAAGTGGGTCACCCCACTACCATGGGCAGACCCTAGAGTTCTCACAAGGGCAGCCACAACTGGCAAGAGCAACTCTAACATACTGCATGGGGTAGCCTTAGTCACATAGAGATTCTCTTCCTTCTTAATTCACTAATCCCACTGCTCCCACTGTATCTCTGGAGGCC
>NW_025399013.1:0-4276 GCF_016433145.1 Gracilinanus agilis
CTTTCTTTCTTCTATGTGGTGGGGCAGCTCAGTGGCTCAGTGAATAGAGAGCTAGGTCTGGAGACAGGAGGTCCTGATTTCAAATTTGGCCTCAGATACTTTCTAGCTGGGCAAGTCACTTAACTTCCATTGCCCAGCCCTTACTTCTACTTTGTATTGGAACCAATTGTTGCAATGTTGTTTCCAAGACAGAAGGAAAAGGCTATACTTAAAAAAAAAAGAACCTACTATGTGCCAAGTACTAGGAACATAAGGACAAAAGGAAACAGTCCTTGTTCTCAAGAAGTCTACTGAGGATGGGGAAGGGGGAAGGACAGCTAGAGATAACTAATATATTCACAGAGCTTTGCACTGGGATGGAGGGCATTAACAATTCAGGTATAGGAAGAGGACCCAAAAGGCCTTGTGAAGGAGGTGACATTTGGACTAAATCTTGAAGAGAGCCAAGAGTTCAAGAATCAGAAGTGAGAAAGAAGAGTATTCTAGGCATAGGATTCAAAGGAATCTTCTATGGAGAACAGCACAGCAGCTAGTTTGGTTTGAGTAAAAGATGAATGAGTGGGAATAATAGGAAATAAGTCTAGAAGAGGGGTTCTTAATCGGGAGTCCATAGACTCCCTCACGGATCTGTGGGTAGATATCAGGGGGTCCATGAACTTAGGTGGGGAAAAATTATATCTTTATTTTCTCTAACCTTTGGTTTCTTTTGTAATCCTCTATATTTTATATGCTCAAAAGCATTGTTTTGAGGTTTCACCAGACTGCCCAAGGGGTCTGTGACACCAAAATGATTGAGAAGCCCTTGTCTAAAACAATAGACTAGAGTTAGAAATAAAAAGGTTTTAAGGGCCAAGGAGAGGAGTTTGTATTTTATCCTAGAGGCAACAGGGAGCCTTTGAAGTTTCTTGAGTAGTGGAATAATATGATCAGACATGACTTAAAAATATCATTATTCTCAGCTCTGTGGAGAATGGATTGGAGAGAGAAGATTCTGGTAGGAGGGCGAATGATTAGAAGGCTATGCAATAGTGTGTGTGAGAGCTGATAAAGGCCTGACCTAGACTAGTGACCACCTGAGTGGAGAGAAGAGGGGTAAGTATGAGACATTTTTGTGGACCAAGGAATGACAAGACTTGGTAACTATTTAGGGAAGAGCAGAGGATGATGCCTAGGTTTCAAGCCCAGGAAACCTGGGGAAGAGGGCAGTGAGGTGGCATAGTGGACAGAGTGCTGGGTTTGAAGTAAGGAAGTCTCATCTTTGTGAATTCAAATCTGGCCTCAGACACTTATTAACCATGTGACCCTCTGCAAGCCACTTAATCCTGTTTCCCTTAGTTTCTTCATCTGTAAAATGAGTTGGAAAAGGAAATGGCAATTCATTCCAGTATCTTTGCTGAGAAAACCCAAAACGGAGTCATGAAGAGTCATGAAACAACTGAACAACCACAAAAGGAAGAGGGATGGATTGAAGGGGAAAGATGAGTTTGAGAAGGTGAATGAGAGAAGCCTTTAGAGACAGCCAAATACCACAGTTGGTGAATCAGGTTCTGGGTCTGAAGTCAGGAAGACTTGAATTTAATTTTGACCTCAGAGACTTATCAGCGGTGTAATTTGAGGACAAGCCAACTAACCTCAATTTGCCTCAGTTTCCTCAACTGTAAAATGAGGATTATAACAATCGCTGGAGGTCATAGTGAGCATGAAGAATAGGGTGACGAGCCATGAAGGGAAGAAATAGAAAGAGAGTTGATCATCCTCTGAGAGAAGAATTCCAGAATTCTGAATCATGAATGATAGATAACATTTGTGGATGCTGGTGAGAATAAGTAGATGAACATTTCTGTAGGTGGCCAATATGGAAGGAAGGAAGGAAGGAAGGAAGATGTAGGTCATGAGAATTAAGGAGGTCGATGAGTTAGGAAGCCAGGGTATTCGAAGGGGCATTAACCTGAACTTAGAAGTTTCTGAATATGAGGGAAGAGATTGGGCTGGAGAGAAGGACTGTAAGCTAAGGACTGAAGAGATGGAGGAAGAGAGGGAAAATAATCTGGGAGCTGGTATATAATAGCAATCAGGATCTGGCAAGGGTGATATAAATGGATGGAGTAGGGGGCAGCTGGGTAGCTCAGTGGATTGAGAGCCAGGCTTAGAGACAGGAGGTCCTAGGTTCAAATCTGATCTCAGACACTCCCTAGATGTGTGACCCTGGGCAAGTCACTTGACCCCCATTGCCTACTCCTTACCACTCTTCTGCCTTGGAGCCAATACACAGTATTGACTCCAAGATGGAAGGTGAGGGTTTAAAAAACAAACAAACAAACAAATAAATAAATGGAGTGAATCTGAGAGTAAAGTTGTTAAGTGATAGCAGCAGGAGGTGGGTAAGGAGCAAGAAATATGACCCAGTGTGTCTAGGAGCCAAGAAAAAAGGGCTATTTAGCCCTGAAGAGGTTAGCCAGCGTCGAAGTATCTTTTATGAGGATTCAGTTTCCGAGAATTTAAAAAGATGGAAGGAATGTGTGAGGAAGTAGCCTAATAGGAAGGGCAGTTTGTTAACAATAGAATGGGAATTCCAGAGGGCACCATGGAAGGGGAGAGCAGCATAGGGACATGGGTTGGAAAGATTGAGGTGGATGAGAATGAGAGAGCAGGGAGTGACAGCAAGGCAAGGGAATTTTCACCTGGGCAGTATTTGTCTATAAACTATAAACTACAGAGATATGGAATGGAGGAGAGAGCTTGTTAGCTATTGCTGCACCCTCCCCAGTAAACTAAGGTCTCTCCCTTCCACCCTGGTAGAGTTTGGGCTGAGGTTCTGTCCTCTAGGATAGATCTATGTGGCCAGGGTGCGAAGATCCTTTCTGGCCATCAATGATTATGTAGGGCTACAAATAGCTTCTCTTCTACATAAGGCAGCATAGTGTAAGTAGAAAGAGTGATGGATTTGAATCAAGAGAAAGTGGGATCAAATCTCAACTTTGTCACTTACTACCCATGTGACCTCTAATAAGTCCTTCAATTTCTCTGATCCCCATTTTCCTCATCTGCAAAATCAGGCGATTGGATTAGATAATCCTCAATTCCGGCTCTAAATTTTCATGATCTATCCTGCCTCTCTCTCCTCTGTGGTGTTTGAACCTGTGATGTAAGAAGCCACATGAGATCCTGGTGGTGGTGATGATGGGTCTGAGGGAAAGAGGTGTGTTTTGTCTTAGTGATCTTGGAGTCTGAAGCCATGAGTTTGAGTCTCAGTTCTGACATATGTTGTGTGGCTCCAGGAAAGTCTCTTCATCTCTCCAAACCTCAGTTTCCTCATGAGAAAAATACATGTGCTATGATTCACCCTCTGGCTTATCTCAAGGAAAGTGTTTTGTAAACCTTAAATCATTATAGAAATCAGAGTTGCTATTATTATTCCAAAGACTCCTATTATTGAAACAAATGAATACATGGGCCATATATTTTGCAATTTTCCTCAAACTTCAACCAAGCTTTCGTGGTTAAAATTCCGAAATGTCCATCTAAGTGATGTATGTCTAAACACTGGGAGGGCTGTTTAAGAGATAATGTCAATGGAATGGAACTGTCTCAGGAGATATTACTTCCTGGATGTTACCATAAATGGGAAAAACCATGGATACAGGGAGTTGGCATGTTGATGCAGAAACGGGGAGGGATTTTTCTGGCACAATTTTCCCTTGATTTCTGATGCCTTCTTGGTCTTCATTTTATTTTTTTTGCTGGGAGAAAGTAGTCTGCCCCCAATGAGGGTATGCAGGGGATCCTGCTCATTGTTTCAAACACCCAAGGGTCTGCCCCTTCTTCCAGCCTCTCCCTCCTCAGCAGGGTCCCTGTTAGGGGTTTAGTTATCTTGACACTCCCTTTAAATGCCATTTTAAAAGACTTGTAGCATAATAGCGGTAATAGAAGCACCTGCTGTTTGGCTGGGTAATTATTCCATTCCCTCCTTGGGAACCTGATTACTGCCAAGTGAAGGAGAAGCAGTGCTCCCATTACTGCTTAAGTAAGACGCATCCACACAGCAACAAGATTAGTGAGCCTGGGCTTCCCGCAGTCTCTAGAAGGGCAGGACCACAGAAGAATATTCCTGCTTGACCACTCCTCTCCATGCTACCACCTACCACCATAGGAGAGGTAGGGCAGCTGATCCGTGGGGGCAGGAAGGCACAAAAGTCCTGCTGAATGCACTGCTCTCTCTCTCTCTCTCTCTCTCTCTCTCTCTCTCTCTCTCTCTCTCTCTCTCTCTCTCTGTCTC
>NW_025399014.1:0-4369 GCF_016433145.1 Gracilinanus agilis
CTCTCTCTCTCTCTCTCTCTCTCTCTCTCTCTCTCTCTGTCTCTGTCTCTATCTCTCTCTCTCTTTCTCTCTCTCTCTCTCATACACACAGACACACAGACACACCACACACATTTATTTACTTATTTATCCTCAATTTGCACTCAGAGTCTATTATATCTTGGATAGAAGTTGAATAGGATGCTCCATCATGTTTGGAATCAGGTTAGCCACCTACCTGTTTCAGTGTTTAGTACAGTAGCTGGCACATAACAGGGTCTACTAAATGTTTATTGATTGATTTTTTTAATCCTTACCTTCTATCTTAGAATCAATACTGCTTATTGGTTCTAAGGCAGAAGACTGATAAGGGCTAGTTAATGGGGGTTAAATGACTTGCCCAGGGTCATACAGCTAGGAAGTGTCTGATGCCAGGTTTGAACCCAGGATCTCCTGTCTCTCGGCCTGGCTCTCAGTCCACTGAGTCACCCAGCTGCCCCCTTGATTGATTCTTAATACACCATATCACTGCCACATCTCAACCCTATTCTTAAAGATCTCCAGGAATGGCAAGTCCACAACCACAAGAGCAAAGGAGGATGGAAACTAGTTTATGTTAAAGTCAAATCCATTCCCTGTCTTAAAGGCAAAAATGGTGGAATTTCATTCTGGCAGAATGTCAGGAAATCATTGTAATGTATCAGAATTCTCAGTTGCTTTCAGGGCATTTGTTGCAGGAATAAAATTGCTCTTTCCTATAGAGCTCTTCCAGAATAAGAAGAAAGAAGGGAGAGTAAAAGAACAAGCATTTATTAAGAGCCTACTATGTATTAGCCACTGTGCTAAGTCCATTCCAAAAATGATCTCATTTGATCCTCATAACAACCCTGGGAGGAAGGTGCTGTTACTGTTGCCATTTTACAGTTGAGGAAACTCAGTCAGACATAGATTAAGTTTCTTGTCCAGGGTCACACAGCCAGTCTGAGGCCAGATATGAATTTGGGTCTTCCTGCCTCTAGATCAGATTCTGCACCAGCCAGCTTTAAGTTCTATGATCAATATCTATATATTGTATGAATATAAGTGCCCGAGGTTATATTTGAACTCCAGTCTTCCTGATTCCAGGCCCAGCACCCTATTCATTGTGCCACTTAGCTGGCTGCCTCTTGAGAAAAAATGGAAGCCCCTAAATAAATAAAATAAAGCAAGAAGAAAAAAGGAACCCAGAGCAATTTTAGATACCACCTTGGAGATCACTACCGGTTTAATCTTAGGAAAGTTATATTACTTCTCAGGGTCTTAGTTTCCTTCTCCATAATCTGAAGGGGCTTAGATTGGAGGTTGTCTAAAGTATCTACCTACTACCTCTGAATCTATGATCCTATAATGCTAAGGATACAGAGAAAATGAAGCCAACATCCCAACAAATGCAGACAGGTAGGTGGCTCAGTGGTTAGAGAGCCAGGCCTAGAGATGGGCGATCCTGGGTTCAAATCTGGCCTCAAGGGCCAGCTAGGTAGCTCAGTGGATTGAGAGCCAGGCCTAGAGACAGGAGGTTCTTGGTTCAAATCCGGCCTCAGACACTTCCCAGCTGTGTGACCCTGGGCAAGTCACTTGACCCCCATTGTCCACCCTTACCACTCTTCCACCTATGAGCCAATACACAGAAGTTAAGGGTTTAAAAAAGAAAAAGAAATCTGGCATCTTAAACTCTCTAACCCTGGGCAAGTCACTTAACTCCCATTGCCTAGCCCTTACCCCTTTTATGCCCTGGAACTAATATATTGATTCTAAGATGAAAGGTAAAGAGGGAAAAAAAAGACATACAGAAAAGTATTCAGGGCTTCAGGTAGGAACACTCCCTGTGTTGCCCAACATGTAATTAATGACCACATTAAAGTAAAGGGAGGGAGACTACTTGGTTTCCCTCTTTCTATCAATGCCTTTGGCTGGTAGAGCTATCAATCAACCAGTTACTGATGGGGAAGCAAGATCATAGTGCTGAAAGGGGCCTTGGATCAATCAATCAAAAACTATTTAGGAAGCACCTAGTATGTGCCAGGCATGAGTCAAGCATTGAGACCATCAGACCATCCAATCCAAACTCTGTCATTTTAAAGATAAGGAAACCAAAGCAAAGAGAGATTAAGCCACTTATTCAAGGTCTCACAGGTATTAGATGCATGAGCCAGGAAGCAAACTTGGGTCCTCTGACTCCAAAACCTGAATTTTTTCCAGTGTATAATAAGTCGTCTCTCTGGGGAAACTAGAGGGTATTGGCTATTCCCTCTTCTCTTCCCTCTTCCCTCTTCTCCCTTCTTTTGCTCAATTTGAGAAGATTCCAGAAAGTCTCCTTGGGATGATGCAGAAAGAGCAGAGCAAAGAGTGAATGATCCTGAATTTTCAAGATTTGTAGTGTCTTAACCACTACTTTGAGTAACTGGAGTAGATAGTAAACTTTTTTAATTTTAATTTTTGTTTTTCATCAGTTATATGTAAAAACAATTTTTAACATTCACTTAAAATTTTTTTGAGCCAACTTCTCTCCCTTCTTCCTCTCTACCCTCCCTGAAATGGCAAGCAATCTGATATAGATTTTACATGTGCAATAATGTAAAATATTTTTCCATATTAGTCATTTGTGGAAGAGAAATCAAACCAAAAAAAAGGAGAAAGTGAAATATAGTATGTTTCTATCTGCATTCAGACTCCATCAGTTCTTTCTCTGGAGCCAGATGGCATTTTTTTAGACCCTTACTTTCCATTTTGGAGTCAATACTGTGTATTGGCTACAAGGCAGAAGAGTGGTAAGGGTAGGCAATGGGGGTCAAGTGATTTGCCCAGGGTCACACAGCTGGGAAGTGTCTGAGGCCAGATTTGAACCTAGGACCTCCCATCTCTGGGCCTGGCTCTCAATCCACTGAGCTACCCAGCTGCCCCCTAGATGGCATTTTGATGGTAAACATTTAAAAAACAGATTTTATCAATATAGTTTGTTTTTGCGTTGCCTACATTATCCTCAATATCTCTCCTATTTCTCCACTCTGAGAGACTCATCCCATACAGGTCTCAATTTAGCATAAATAATGAATCCTCTGAAGTGGATGCATTATTTGAATTTATACTGTGTAGCTCAATTGGATTAGAACCAGTCCCAGTCATCTTTTATGTAATAATAGTTTCAAAAAGTGTTTATTTCAATATATGTGGTCACTTCAGGTTCAATTCTTTTTTAAATAGAGGAAAAAATTCAGGAAAACATTTTTTAAATAGTCACCAAATGCTGCATTTAATGTTCCCTGCCCCAATGGGAAACTCAACTGATGCCCCAACATCCCCCAAACTGGGTGGTTTCCAACAAGTACTTGAGTTTAGTGATGGACCCAGGAATCAGATTTTCCCTCTGACCTTGAGGAGTTTATGTTCAAACTGGGGATCAATTAAACATTTAGAGAACACCTACAGTATACTCTGAAAGTAAATCCTTGAAGATGACAAGAAGTAAAGGGCAGGGTCCCTTTTCCTACCTTTCCTGAAGATATACATTACTCCACTTTCCTCATACTGTGGTCCAGCCCAACCAGTTTGTACCAAAGAAAGAATTTCTTACTTTTCCTTATACTCCCATCTTCCACTTCCATGTCCTTGCACTGTCTGCCTCACACCCTGGAAAGGGACATTATCCCATCACTTAGAATTCCTTAATTTCCAGGGGCAGCTGGGTGGCTCAGTGGATTTGGAACCAGGTCTAGAGAGGGGAGTTCTAGGTTCGAATCTGGCCTCAGACACTTCCTAGTCGTGTGACCCTGGGCAAGTCATTTAACTCCCATTGCCTAGCCTTTACTGCTCTTCTGCTTTGGAACCAATACATAGTCTTGATTCTCAGACAGAAGGTAAGGGTTTAAAAAAAAAGAATTTCTTAATTGTCTTCAAGATGCAGCTCAAACATCACCTTATACTGGGACTCTCCTGATTATCCATACTTCTTAGTGCCTTTTCCTACTACCCAATCATATAATTTCTATTTTACAGAAATTTTTATCTGGTTTTATATATATATACATATATATATAGGCAAATATATAGATACACACATATATATATGGATTGTCTCCCCTGTGAGGTTTTTTTTTGAGGGCAGGCAATATTTCACTCTTGATTTTGCATGCACAATGCCTTTAGGCTTTAAATAAATGTTGGCTAGTTAATGTTTGATCTTATCCTCAAGAAGCTTCAAATATTTATTTATATGTATGTATATTTATTATTTGTGTATATATATGCATTTATTTATATATTTATTTGTTTATTTTATTATTTATATTTATATATGTTTATCATTAATTAAATATTATTATTAAATTATTTATATGTATATTTTTATATGTCT
>NW_025399015.1:0-6211 GCF_016433145.1 Gracilinanus agilis
TCTCTCTGTCTCTCTCTCTCCCTCCTGTCTGTCTCCCTCTACTTCCCCTACCCCCTCCCAACCCCCATCTCTCTCTCTCTCTCTCCTATTTTTCCATTTATCATTTTCTGTGCATCTCTGTCTCTCTGCTTGTCTGTTTCCCTTCTTATTCTTTCTCTGTCTCCATTTCTCTCTGTCTCACTCTTTCACTTTGCTGGTCTCTCTCTGTCTCTGGTCAGTCCTGTATAGTATACTATTGATAGATAAGTGCAAAGATCAGGTTAATTTCTATGGAGAAAGAAATCAATGAAGAAAGATGGTACTTTGGTAAACAAAGGAGGCCTTAAATGTTAGGATCTTTAAATGTGAGCTTTTTAAACCATTTTAGCCTTTTCCCAACCAAGATGATTTTTAGCCCTTACTTTCTGTCTTAGTAACAAGACTCTAAGACAGAAAGGCAAGGGCTAGGTAAATAGGCAAATAACTTGCCCAAGGTCACACAGCTAGGAAGCATCTGAGGGCACATTTGAACTCAGTTCTTCCCAACTCCAGGCCTGGAGCTCTATCCACTGTGCCTCCTGGCTGCCCCCAACATTATCTTTTTTTTTAAACCCTCACCTTCCATCTTGGAGTCAATACTGTGTATTGGCTCCAAGGCAGAAGAGTGGTAAGGGTGGGCAATGGGGGTCAAGTGACTTGCTCAGGGTCACACAGTTAGGAAGTGACTGAGACCAGATTTGAACCCAGGACCTCCTGTCTCTAGACTTGGCTCTCAATCCACTGAGCTACCCAGCTGCCCCCAACATTACTTTTTACCTAATGAACCTGCACTCAACAGCCACCTCCTTGAGCCTGAGCTTTAAATTTACAGGTGACATCACATAAAGCACCCTATCCTGGGCCTATAGTTGAAAGAAAGGCCAAACACTTGGGTCTGAGGCCCAGCTCTGACCCTATCTGTATCACTTTGAAGAAGTCATTTTACCTCTCTGGGCCTTAGTTTCCCTCTTTATAAAATGAGGCAATTCGACTAGCTGGCCTCTAAGTTCCCTGGATCAATGATCCATCCTGTCACTGCAAATCAGGAAATGTGGATTTAAGCCCAAACCCTGCCATTATATTACTTTGGGATCTCAAGCATATCTGCTCATTCTAGGCCTATTTCTCCCTCGGTGAGCTAGAACAGGACTTCTTAGTCCTTTCTGTATCATAGGCCTCTTTGACAGTTTGGGGAAAGAAAGACATGGGTTGTTTTCTGTAATTCATAAGAGAAAATATATGATTCCAAAGGAAGCCAATGAGATTTGTTAGGAAGTTACTAAAATCCTAAAAAACAAACATGAGGTCACGGACCCCAGGCTAACAGCCACGGCACTCAAAATTCCTTTATCTGTATCTCAAGCACATGGAGACCTTTTCTGGCACCTTAAGGGGGGAGTGCTTAATGAAATGAATTGAATTGATGAATCTGGACTTGATAAACTCCAAGTTTCCATAAAGCTAAGCTCCTACTGAGGAAGGCGTGGCTCAGTGGTTGAGAGCACTGGGCTGGGAGTCAGGAGGACCTGAGTTCAAATTTAGCCTGACACATTTCCCAGCTATGTGACCCAGAGGCGAGTCACTTAACCTTTGACTGCCTGACAAAAGGCTCTGCTGCAGAAGGAAATGGCGAACCACTCATGGGTAGCTTTGGCCCACGAGGTCACAAAGAGTGGGACACGGCAGGACCGATGAACAGCCACAAAAATGCTTCTAATGGGGGCAGCTGGGTGGCTCAGTGGAGTGAGAGCCAGGCCCAGAGATGGGAGGTCCTGGGTTCAAATTTGGCCTTAGACACTTTCTAGTTGTGTGACCCTGGATGAGTCACTTAACCCCCATTGTCTGGTCCTTACAGTAAACTCTTCTCCCTTAGAACCAATACAGTATTGATTCTAAGATGGAAGGTGAGGTTATTTTTTTTTAAATGCTCCTAATTTTCTACAACTGGAAATCAGGGGACCTGGGTTCTAGACTTAATTCTGCTCCATCTCTGCCCTCAAGCAAGTACTTCCTTCTCTCTGAGCCTCAGTAACTCCCACTGCAACACATGGAAATTAGAGTTAGATTGTCTCCAAAATCCCTTCCAATTATGATGCAGCCAGGTAACCAAGAGAAAAAAAAGCCACTCTGCTTCTGTTTATACTCACGTGGGACACTGTACTCTGTGAGGGTGAGAGGTAGGTGGGGATAGTCATGGAACAAACCAGAATCAGATATCTGAAAGATTTTACCTTTTGATTTAATTAATTCATTGAACCCTCACCGTCTGTCTTTTTTTTTAAACCCTCACCTTCCGTCTTGGAGTCAATACTGTGTATTGGCTCCAAGGCAGAAGAGTGGTAGGGACTAGGCAATGGGGGTCAAGTGACTCACCCAGGGTCCCACAGCTTGGAAGTGCCTGAGGCTAGATTTGAACCTAGGACCTCTAGGTTTGGCTCTCAATCCACTGAGCTACCCAGCTGCCCCCACCTTCTGTCTTAGTATCTATCTTAAGACTAAAGAGTATTAAGGGCCAGGAAGTCAGGATTAAGTGACTAGCCCAAGATCACACAGCTAGGAAGTGTCGAGACTAGATTTGAATCCAGAACCTCTTATCTCCCCACCTGACTCTCTTCTACTGTGCTATCTCATTGCCCCTAATTTCGCTTCTTTTTTTAAAACTCTTACCTTCCATCTTGGAATCACTACTGTGTATTGGTTCTAAGGCAGAAGAGTGGTAAGGGTAAGGCAATGGAGGGGTAAGTGACTTGCCCAGGGTCACACAGCTAGGAAGTATCTGAGGTCAGATTTGAACCCAGGACCTCCTATCTCTAGACCTGGCTCTCAATCTACTGAGCCACCCAGCTGCCCCTTAATTTTGCTTTTTAAAAAAGTGCTTCCCTTCCATCTTAGAATCAGTACCGTGCATTGGTTCCAAAGCCAAAGAGCAGTAAGAGCTAGGCAGTATTTGTCCAGGGTCAACAGCCAAGAAGTGTCTGAGGTCAGATTTGAGCCCAAGACATCTCATCTCCAGACCTGACTCTCTCCTACTGTGCTACCTAAATTGTCTCTAATTTCACTTTTTTCAAAAGGGAATTTGTGGGCAGACATGAAAGAAAAGTACCTGAAAGTGAATATATTACTACGTGTTTTAAATGTCATTGTCACATTTCTTCAAAAAATAGAGAACGACTAACCTTTCTCCAAATGAGAGGCTAAATGATTTCCACTTTGATTTTTGGGGGTATTTCCACACGGATTTGGAATGGGGAGCCAAGTTCCTTTCCTTTGTACGGGCAAGCGGCAGGCACTGATAAATCATTAATTTTATTAACAAAGCCTGGGGGCTCGTTTGGGCTAGATGATGCTTAATGTGCAGCTCAGGCACTGTTTTCCTTGATGTCTTTGTTGATGCGGTTGTTTGGAGGGATCATTAGTCAGGCCCGAGTTTACCCCCAGTTGGGGTACTCAGCTGTTTATGTGGTGGGATCTGAGGGCTGCGATGACTTCCTCCTGCTCACAAACTGCCTGAAATTTCCGCTGTTAGAAAGCCTGGAACGGAGAGGAGTGGATAGAGTCCCAGATTTGGAATAAGTAGATCAAGGTTCAAATCCTGCCTTGGACACTTGGACGCTAGCTGTGTGATGTTAGCCAAGTCACTTCCTATCTTTGAGGCAGGGTCTCTGTCACATGCCAGGTAAAAATCTGCCTCAAACAATTACTGTGAAGTTCAGATGAGATGGGAAGCAGCCAAGTCCAGGGGGAAAACTTACTGTCACCAATACCAGAGAACCTTGATTGCCACCATTCCTGTGCAGTAAGTCCCCTCACCTCTCTGGGCTTGTTTCCTCATCCGTAAAAAGTGGGGATGGGATTACATGCCCTACAGGGTCCTTTATGGGCACCGAGGTGGCACAATGGATAGAACACTGGATCTGGAGACAAGAAGACGCAAGTTCAAATCTGATCTTAGACACTTACTAGCTTTATGACCCTGGGTGAGTCACTTCACCCTGTTTTGCCTCAGTTTCCTCATCTATGAAATGAGCCAGAAAAGGAAATAGTAAACCACTTCAGTATGTTTGCTAAGAAAACCCCAAATGGGGTCATGAAAAGCTAGACACAACTGAAAAAAGGACTCAACAACAACAAAGGTCCCTTTTCCTCTAGTTCTAGGCCCTGTGTATACACAGACTAAAGTAAAACAGAAATGTCAGCTACTGTTACTCTACCCTGAAAGTAAACAGGAATCCCATCTACCAAATCCCCTCCAAGTGGTCGTCTTATCCATACTTAAAAACTTCCAAGGAGGGTGAAACCTACTACCTTCTAAGGCATCTGTTAAATGGGAATAACAGCCCCTATTTTATGGGCTTGTTGTGAAGCTCAGATAAGATAATGCACATGCTGTTGTTCAGACACTCGAGTGGTTTGCCATTTCCTTTTCTAGCTCATTTTCCAGATGAGGAAACTGGGGCAAAAAGGGTAAAGTGACTGGCTCCTGTTCAGATAGCTATTAAGTATTTGAGGTCAGATTTGAACTCAGGTTTTCCTGAGTCCAAGTCAAGTTGGGCAGTTTATCCACTGCGCCATTTCACTCCCTTCGTGTATACTGACTTCGATTATTATTCCTACCTGAGAATAGAGGCTGCTGCAGTACAACGGAAAAATGACTAGGTTGAAAGTCAGAGGTCTTGAATTCAAATCCTAATTCTTACTACCAGGTAACACTGGCAAGTTACCTAATCTTTCTGGGCTTTTGGATCCACATCTATAAAAAGGTAAGGCAGAATAAATCATAGGTTTAGAGTTTGTAGATTTAATATAGTCCTAGAAAGCGAGGTGGGACAGTGAACAGAGGAATTTGTACCTGGAATCAGGAAAATCCGAGTTCAAATGCATCTCATACACTAGCTGTATGACTCTGGGCAAGTTACTTCACCTCTGTTTGCCTTAGTTTCCTCATTTGTAAAATGAATTTGATAATAGTACCTCCCTCTCAGGGTTGTTATAAGAAACAAATGAGTTAACATTTTTTAAATGCTTTGTGAACTTCAAAGTGCCATATAAATGTGTTAGTTAGTATTAGTATTATTTCACTACCCTCCCAGTGTCCTGTGAGGAAGACATCTCAGAGGGTTGACTCTCTCTAAGCTAAAGAAGTGGGGCAGAAGTACCAGAGAGGCACCATAAGGTTAAAGGAGACCTGTCCCACAGTCGAATTGATTGCCTCTGGGAAATAGTTGGCTCCCCATCCTGTAGGGCTTCAACCTAAGGTAAATTAACCACTAGGCCCACTTATTTGGGATTTTGGAAAGGGTACAATTGATAGCCAAATGGCATAGCTGACAGAATACGAGATTTGGAGTCTGTTAAGTCCTGAGTTCAAATGTGCCTCAAACACTTTGGGGCAGTTAGGTGGCGCAGTAGACAGAGTGGCCAGGCCTGGAGCCCAAAAGACCTGAATTCAAATCTGGCCTTAGACATTTACTAGCTGTGTGACCCTGGGCAAGTCACTTCACATTGTTTGCCTCAGTTTTCTCATCTGTTAAACAATCTGGAGGAGGAAATAGGAACCAACCAACTTAGATATAACCGAACAAATAGTGGGAAGTAGAGTTAATAGAATATTACCATATAACAAAAACCATCATATATTAAGAATTCAAGGACAAATGCAGGAAAATTTGTACGAACTGATAGCAGAACAAACAGAACTAGGAAGACAATACATATCACTGCAATACTGTAAAAGAAAGAAGGAGACAGCCTAGTGGAAAAAATACAGGATTTGGAGTCAGAGGACCTGAGTTTAATTTCCAGTTCTACACTTAGTGCCTATGTAGCCTTGGGTAAATCACTTTAAGGCTCCTTCCAGCTTTAAAGCTGTGAGCCTTTGAGGAAAACAGCAGCAAAAGATTACAATCAAGCACTAGTCAACAGTGACTCTAGTCTACTTACTGCCTCCCTTTTCTAGGTGGCAGTTGGAAGAGAGGAGAGATTAAAGGGGTAGATGAGTTATACACTTAAGATGTGGCCAAAGAGGCTGGTTCCTTTTGGTTTTTTTTTATTACAAAGAAGAGGGAGAGGGTGTTTACTGGGAAGTGATATCAGGAGTGGGTTAAAAAAATTAATATCTTCCTTCCTTTCTCTTTCTTTCTTTCTTTCTCTTTCTTTCTTTCTTTCTTTCTTTTTCTTTCTCTGTCTTCTTCTG
>NW_025399016.1:0-7658 GCF_016433145.1 Gracilinanus agilis
AACCCGCAAAGGTTGCGGGCGAAGCTGCCCCCCCCACCCCGCCCCCCAGGATCATTCCTCTCGCCTCCTCCCAACCCCCAACGCGAATGCAGTCCTAGGAGACTTTAGGCCCGGAGGTCCTCCCAGAGTGCTCCTCTCCCCTCGGTCCACAGGCCGAGGTCAGTCAATGCCGGCTAGACGGGGCGGGGGGGGGGACCCGAGGCTAATGCGCAAGCGGGTGACAGGCCCCACTTGGGAGAACATGGAGAGCTCCGCAGCGGGAGGGGCTCCCATTCCCACCTGGGGCTAATGTGAACAGGAATCCGGGCAGGATTAGGGAGGTGAACGAAGGGCTCCATGGCCACCAGGCCGCAGCTCGGCACAGCCAAGCGAACCCAGGCCCCACGGGTCAGACCCTGCCCCAATCGCCCCGTCGCGGTCAGAGCTCCGAGCACCAGCTTCAGGCACCGTCTAGACTCCGAATGCCAATCCGAGCGCAGGCTGGGCCCAGGGCAATAGCACGGCAAGCGGAAGGGGGAGCCAAACCCGGCCTCGAGACTGGAAGTGTGGATGCTCCAAACAGAGAGCGAGGGGCTAGGGGCGCCCTCTGCTCCTCGTAGGGGTGGCAAGAAGTCCGGGCGAGGGGTTCTTGCCCGACCCCCATATTCGCTGCCTCCTGCACAGAACACCCCAGCCGCTTGCCACCTTGGAAGTTCCACCCAACTTCTTTCATGCTGGACTCCCCTTCCTAGATGCCACCTGCTCCTCTGGACGTGGTCCTCCTTTCAGGGATCTCGGGGTGGGTTCCCTCAGGGGCCAGCCTCTAGTTGAGCCCGAGCGCCCCCGGGGGCTCGGGTGGGTTATTTCCACGGCTAGCGAGGGTGGCCCGGAAGTGGTTTAACACCGAGCACTTGGCTGGCGGGCTGCACCGAGGACGGTTCCCTGGCGGGCTGTCTTCTCCGAGGGTTCCCATCCGTCCATCAGATGTTTAAGGAGACGAACAGAAAGAGCAGCAGGTGTAGTGCCTGGCACCACTCGGGCTTGGTCTCGTTTAAAAAAAAACTGCGGCTTGCCACCCAGACTAGAGGCTCCCCAGGGATCCGAGCAACATTTCAAGAGGAACGCACCCAGCGGTCAATATACGATTGGCAGGCAGAGGTAAAGAACGGACCTAAACCAGCAAGAGCGAAGAGAGAAGGGAAACTGGCGACCCACTGAATGAACGAATATACGTGGTCGCCAAAATCCCGAATAAGAGACCAGTTTGGAAGCTACAACACTGAACCCCAAGACGACTCCCTGTAACCAAGCAGGATTCAGACTAGGATGGCGAGCTTTCGACAGGACGGATGCCAGAACAACCAGCAGCCACCAGGACATCGATACACGCAGCAAAAGCTTCCACAAAACACCATCCTCGGTGGTATGAAAAGCCCGGAAAGCAGAGGTCCCCCGTGCCTTCCCGGTCCTTCCGGTTGGCATCACTTGCAATGAGAAGGCTTCCTAATAAGATCAGGAGTGGAACCAAGATGCCCAATGATCACCAGGCTTATTTTAACAATGTATTCGAAATGTTAGCAATGTCAGAAAGGAAAAAGGGACGGAATCACAACGGGCCAAGAGGTCACAAAGCCAATATGAGGGATGCTGTCTGAGGAAAATCCCAGAGATTCAATGAAAAAGTTAGTCACGACTATCAATCACTTTAGCAAAGTAGCAGGACATAAAATAAACCCACACGAGTCAGCAGGATTTCTATACCACTAGCAAAGACTTGCAAGAAGAGATAGAAATAGCCCATTTAAAATAACCATGGGGGGGCAGCTGGGTGGCTCAGTGTTTGGAGAGCCAGACCTAGAGATAGGAACTCCTAGGTTCAAATCTGGCCTCAGACACTTCCCAGCTGGGTGACCCTGGACAAGTCACTTCACCCCCATTGCCCACCCTTACCACTCTTCTGCCTTGGAGCCAATACACAGTATTGACTCCAAGATGGAAAGTAAGAGTAAAATAAAATAAAATAAAATAAATAAAATAACAGGGCAGAATAAAATACCTGGGAGTATACTTGCCAGAACAAACACGGGAACTACGGCACCATATTATAAAATGTTTATATAAAGTAGATTTAGCTATCTGAGAAATACTAATTGCTCATGGGTAAGCAGAGTCCATGTCATTAAAATGACAATCTCACCTAAACTAATCTACTTACTCAATGCCATCCCAATTAAATTACCAAAAAATTATTTTACTGAGCTAGAAAAAAAGAAGAAATTTCATTTGGGAGAACAAAAGGTCAATAATATAAAATGAATTCGTGAAAGATTTTTAAAGAAGGCAGGTTTAGCAGTACCAGATTTTAAACTGTATTATAAAGCAGTAATTACCCAAACTACCTGATACTGGCAAAGAAATAGAAAGGTAGATGGATGGAAAAGAACAGACACACAACAGGCAGTAATATAAGATTATAGTAACGTCGTGTTTGACAAAAGGATGGATCCTAGTTTGGGAGATAAGAATTCATTATTTGGTAAAAATCGCTGGGAAAATTGGAAAGCAGTTTGGCAGAACTAGGTGTTGACCACCAGTATCTTACATCATTTATTAAGATAACATCAAAATGGATACACGGCCTCCGACATAGAAGGAGATATAAGCACGTTAGAAGAAAAGAGAACATCTTGTTACGAACTGGAATATGGATTTGGGACGAAGAAAGCAAAGCTATACATAGGTATATGAAAACATGCTCTAAACCAGTGATGGGCAAACTTTCTAAAGAGGGGCCAAAAGAAAGGAAATGCTCCTCTGTCAGTCTGTTTCTCAGGCAACTCTTTTGAAATTTCATTGTATGTATCCTACTCATTGTATTCAGCAGATTAGGAAGACCGTCATGGGGCAGGATAGAACATTTCAGGGGGCCATAGTTTGCCCATCGCTGCTCTAAACCATTACTGATTAGGAAAAAATGTACATCAAAACAACTCCAAGAGATCATCTCATACATATCAGCTTGGTTAAAATGATGAAAGTGAAAAATGGCAAATATTGGAGGAGATGTGGGGAAATGGGGACACCAATACGCTCTTAGTGGAACTGCAAACTGATTCAACCATTTTGGAGAGCAATCTGGAATTATAGCAAGAGAGTTATAAAACTGTGTCTTTCCTTAGACCAAGCAATATCACTGGTAGGTCTCTTTCCCAAGGAGAGCAGGGAAAAACTGAAAGGAACCTGTATGTTCTAAAATATTTATAGTAGCTCTCTTTGTGATGGCAAAGGACTGGGAATTTAGGGGATATCCACCAATAAATGAAGATATTTTTCCCAATTACATGTAATAACAAATTTCTCATATATATATATATATATATTTTTTTTTCTGAAGTTAGAAGATACAAATTGTCCCCCTCCCTTCCTTCCCCTTCTCCCTCCCAGAGATGGCAAGCAATTTGATCTGGATTGTACATGTATTATCATACAAAACAGACTTCCATGTTGGTTATTGTTGTAAGAGAATACTCATATAAAACCCAAACCCCCAAATAAAATCTAAAATAAACTAAAGTGAAAAATAGTCTGCTTTAATTAGCATCCCACTTCCAACAGCTCTTTCTCTGGAGGTGGAGAGCATTCTTTGTCCTAAGTCCTTCAGAGCTTTCCTGGATCATTGTATTACTGAGAGTAGATAAATCATTTACAGTTGATCCTTGTACAATATTGCTGATACTGTATACAGTGTTCTTCTGGATCTGCTTGTTTCACTCTGCATCAGTTCACATAGGTCTTTCCAGCTCTTTCTGAAATCACCCTGTTCAGCACAACACATCACCATCATCTACCACAATTTGTTCAGCCATGCCTCTTGATTCTCAGTTCTTTGCCACCACAAAAAAGTGGCTACTATAAATACTTTTGTACAAGTAGGCCCTTTTCCCTTAAAAAAATCTGTTTGGGATACAGATAGAATTACTGCATGAAAGGGTATGCAAATAGTTTTAAAACCCTTTGGGCATAGTTCCAAATTGTCCTCCAAAATGCTTGGACCAGTTCATAACTCCACCAACAATGTACAGATGTCCCAATTTTGCTGCATCCCCTCCGATATTTATCCCTTTTCTTTGCTGTCATATTCGGCAATGTGATAGGTGTGAGGTAGTACCTCAGAGTTGTTTTAATTTGCATTTCTCTAATCAAGAGTGATTTAGAACTTTTTTCATATGAATTGATAGTTTTGATTCTTCCATCTCAAGCCTGCTTGTTCATATCATTGTTCATTTGTCAATTGGAGAATGACTTCTATCCTTATAAATTTGTTTTAATTCCCTACATATTTGAAAATAAGACCTTTATCAGAGAAATTTTTAAAAACAACCCCCCCCAGTTTGTTGTTTCCCCTCTCATCTTGGTTACATTGGTTTTGTTGGTACAAAATCCTTTTAATTTAATAGTCAAAATTATTTATTTCACATCTTATAATGCTATCTCTTATTTGGTCGTAAAATTTTCCCTTCTTCAAAGATCTGACAGGCAAATTATTCTGTTTGCCTAATTTACTTATAATATTATTCTTTATGTCTAAATCATAGACATATGGTTTTGACCTTCTCTTGGTATATGGTGTGAGATATTGATCTATACCTAGTTTCTGAATGGCTGAACAAATTATGGCATATGGTGGTGATGGAATACTATTGTGATATATGAAATAATGAACAGGACGAATTCAGAAAAAAACTACACGGAACTACATGAACTGATGCAGAGTGAAATAAGCAGAATGAGGAGAACATTGTACATAGTAACGGCAGACATTTACTCTCGGCAATAAAATGATCCAGGACAATTCTGAAGGACTTAGGACCAAGAACACTATCCACCTCCAGAAGCTGTTAAGTTCTAACTGTTGAAGTTAGAATGAAGATCCAAGCATACTATTTTTCACTTTAATTTATTGTGTTTTTATTTTATTATTTTATTATATTATTCTCTTACAACAATTACTAATATGGAAGAAGGTCTTGCATGATAATATGTGTATAACAGAACAAATTACTGATGACATCTGAGAAAGAGGAGGGAAAAGAGGGAGGGAGACAATTAGGATCTTTTAATTTTGGAAAGTATATGTTGAAAGTTGTTATTACATGTAATTGGGAAAGTAAAATATCTTTAAAAAAAGAAAAAGAATGTGTGGGTTAAGAGCAAATGAGAGAAACCATACATAAGTTAATTAAAGGGATGACAATAATGAGATAACATACCAAAACTTATGGGAAGCAGCAAAAGCAGTAATCAGAGGAAAATTTGTATCTCTAAATACTTACATAAATAAAATAAAGAAAGAGCAGATCAATGAATTGGGTATGTAATTTAAAAAGCTAGGAAAAGAACAAATTAAAAATCTCTAATTAAGTACCAAATAGAAAATACTGAAAATAAAATAAAAATTAAATGCTAAGATGAACAGAAGAGGAAATAAAGTATCTATATAAATCTATTTTAGAAAGAGAAATTGAACATTCCATAATTGAGCTTTCTAAGAAAAAAGTGTCAGGACCAAGTGAATTCTATGAAACATTTAAAGATCGACTAATTCCAAAATTAAATGAATTATTTGGAATAATAGACAAAGAAGGAGTCTTACTAAATTTATTTTAATCAAACAAATATGGTGCTGATACTTAAATCAGGAAGAGCAAAATCAGAGGAAGAAAACTACAGGACAATTTCACTAATGAATTTTGATGAAAATTCCTAAATAAAATACTAGCTAGGAGACTTCAGCAATATGTCACAAAGTTTATACATTGTGACCAAGAGGAATTTATATCTGAATTCAACATAAAGGAAACTATTAACATAAGTGATTATATCAATAACAAAAGCAACAAAATTTGTTTGATTATATCAATAGATACAGAAAAAGCTTTTGTAACATGAAACATGTAACTAGGGGGAAATATTTGAAATAAAAATTTTTTAAAAAGCTTTTGATAAAATACAACACTCGTTCTTATTGAAATTGATTGAAAGTATATGTACAAATGTATTTTACCTTAAAATGATAAGAAATACTTACCCAAAACCACCAGCAAGTGTTATATCTGTGATGGGGAAGCTCAAAGACTTCCCAGTAAGATGAGGAGTGAAACAAAGATACCCATTATCTCAAATATTATTCAGTATTGCTCTAGAAATGCTAGCAATAGCAGTAAAAGAAGAAAAAGAAATTGAAGGAATCAGAATGGACAGAGAGGTAATAAAACTATCTGTTTTTGCAAACAATTTGATTGTATACTAAGAAAATCCTAGAGATTCAACTTAAAATTGGTCCAAATAGCAATTTCAGCAAAGTCGTAGGATGTAAAATAAATCCACATTAATCATCAGCCTTTCTATATATATCACCCACAAAGCCCTGCAAGAAGAGATAGTAAGAGGTATTTCATTTGAAATGACCATAGACAATATAAAGATACCTGGGAGTATACCTGCCTGCCAAGACAGACCCAGGAACTGTTTGAACATAATTATAAAACACTTCTTATACAAATAAAGTCAGATTTAAATAATTGGAGAAATATCACTTGTTCGTGACTTGGCTGATTCAATATAACAAAAATGACATTTACACCTAAACTAATCTACTTATTCAACGACATCCCACTTAAACTATCAACAGTTATTTTATTGAGCTAGAAAAAATAACAACATTCATCTGGAGGAATAATGGATCAAGACTATCAAAAGAATTAATGGAAAAAATGTAAAGGAAGGAGGTGTAGCAGTACTAGATCTAAGACTATATTATACGTTGGTAATTATCAAAATTATCTGGTACTGGCTAAGAAATAGAATGGCAGATCAGTGGAATAGAGTAGGTATACAATATACCATTGTAAATGATAATAATAACTATAGTTATTATAAGTATAATAATAGTAATATTTGATAAACAGAATGATCGAAGCTTTGGGGATAAGAACTCACTATTTAGTGAAAATTGCTGGGAAAACTAGAAAGCTATCTGGCAGAAACTCGGTCAAGACAGATATCTTACACCTATTATCAAGATAAGGTCAAAATGGATACAACACTCATCCCTATTAAAAACACCAGAAAGCATAGATATGAATGGATGAAAAACACTAGAAAGCATTGAAATAAATGAAGCCTTTCTTAAAATGATAAGTAGCATCTACTTAAAACCATCAGCAAGTATTCACTAGAAGCCTTCCCAATAACAACAAACAGTAATAAAATATCATAACAACCTTGTATTTGACAAAAAGGGAGATCTAAGTTTTTTGGGATAAGAATTCACTGTTTGGTAGAAATTGTTGGGCAAATTGGAAAGCAATTTGGCAGAAAGTTTGTATAGACCAACAGCTTACACCATTTACTAAGATAAGATCAAAATGAATATATGACCTAAACATAAAGAGAGATATCACAAGCAAATTATAAGAAAAGAGAACATCTTACCTATCAGATTTATGGATAAGAGAGTCATTTATGAATGAATAAGAGACAGAGAACATAGTGAGCTGTAAAATGGATAGTTTTGATCACATTAAATTTAAAAGGGTTTGTACAAATAAAACTAACGTAGTCGAGATTAAAAGCAAAACAGAAAATGGAAAAAAATGTAGGGGGCAGCTGGATGGCAC
>NW_025399017.1:0-6872 GCF_016433145.1 Gracilinanus agilis
GGGGAAGGGAGGAGAGGGGAGGGGAGAGCACTCCATCAAATGTCTCCATCATACCTCAATAAATTTGTGATGTTTCCTAAATACCTCCTCTATTTCTTCCTTTAGCCCAACTGGTATATGATAAATTCTCTTGACAATCTCTCTGTTGATTCTCAACCAGACAGTCTCCAACATGCTCCCCATCACCATTGCCCATTTTCTAACTACTAGATTTCCTCACATTAGTATATCATCAGTATAAATTTATATTCCTGTATTCCTTTTTTCTTTTTCTGCTCCATTTGGATAAAATATATCTTTCCATAGTCATATGTCATACCAATCATGAGCTCCATTCTCCAGAGCTTCAGTGATATCAACTTGACCTCCTTAAGTTAGGATCTCTAATTACTCTGTCACTCATAGTTTGTATATTTGTGTTATATATATTTACAGCCATGGGTTTCACTATTTTATGTATTTTTCATTCTCTTTGACCTCTCTCTTTGACATTGCCAATGACTTTCTCCTCCTTGATACTCCCTTCTCTCTATGTTTTTGAGACACGATTCTTTCTGGAAGGTTTTTCTCATGTCTATCTGATCACTCCTTTCTTGTTTCTTCTTCCAGATCAGTCCCTCTAACTGTAGGTGTCCCTCAAGGTTCTGTCCCGATTCTGTTTCTCTTCTCTCTTTATACTACTTCACTTGGTGATCTCATTATCTCCAATAGATTTAATTTCCATCTCCATGCTGCTGATTCTGGGATCTATCTATCCCACCTCATACTTTCTGCTGACCTCCAAACTCATATCTCCAATTGCCTTTCAGACATCTGGAATTGCATATCCAAGAGATATCTGAAACTCAATATGAACAAAATGGAACTCTTTATCTTTTACCTAAACCCTCCTTCTTTCTATCTTCTCTCTCAGTATTATAAATACTACAACCTAGGAGTCATCCTGGACTCCTTACCACCTCATACCTCCCATATCCAAGCTGTTGCTTCATTCTGTTACTTTCACCATAGCAAAATCTCTTCCTTATCACCTCCTGCCTGAACTATTGCAGTAGCCTGATGCTGGGTCTACCTGCCTCAAGTCTCTGCCCACTTCATTCCATCCTCCATTCAGCCACCAAAGTGACTTTCCTAAATCACAAATCCAATCATGTCATCCCCTTGACTTAATAAACTCCAGTGGCTGCTGGGTTTATAACCCAAAGAAATAATAAGGAAAAGAACTTGTACAAAAATATTTATAGCCACACTCTTTGTGGTAGCAAAAAGTTGGAAAATGAGGTGATGCCCTTTGATTGGGGAATGGTTAAACAAATTGTGGCATCTATTGGTGATGGAATACTATTGTGCTGAAAGGAACAATGAACTGGAGGAATTCCATGTGAACTGGAATGACCTCTAGGAACTGATGCAGAGTGAAAGGAGCAGAATCAGGAGAGCATTGTACACAGAGACGGATACACTGTGGCACAATCAATCGAATATAATGGACTTCTTGACTAGCAGCAATGCAATGATCCAGGACAACTCTGAGGGACTTATGAGAAAGAATGTTATCCACATTCAGAGAAAGAACTGTGGGAGTAGAAACCCAGAAGAAAAACAACTGCTTGATCACATGGTTCTATGGGGATATGATTGGGGATATTGACTCTAAGCTTTCACCCTAGTGCAAATATTAATAATATGGAAATAAGTCTTAATCAAAGGCACGTGTAAAACACAGTGGAATTGCTCATCAACTCAGGGAGGGGGGCTGAGAGGAGGGGAGGGGAAGAACATGATCCACATAGCTATGGAAAAATATTCTAAATCAATTAATTAAATAAATAAACTTAAATTCTTTAAAAAAAAATTAAACTCCAGTGGCTTCCTATGTTCTAGGAACCCCTAGGAGCAAATACAAAATATTCTGTTTGGCATTCAAAGACCTTCATAACCTCCTACCTCTCCAGTCTTCTTACATCTTATTCCCTAACATGTGCTCTTCAATCCAGTGACCTCCTGGCTGTTTCATGAACAAGACTCTCCATCTCTCAGGTCTGGGCATTCTCTCTGGCTATCTCACATGCCTGGAATGTTCTCTTTCCTCCGCTCCAACTGCCCTGGTTTCCTTTAAGTCCCAACTAAAATCCCTTCTTCTATAGGAAGATTCCACCAACTCCCCTTAATACCAGTGCCTTCCCTATGTTCATTATTTCCTGTTTATAGTTTTCTTTGTATATTTTTATTTTCATCACGTCTTGAAGGCAGGGACTATATCTCTTGCCTTTCTCTGTATCCCCAACATTCAGCACAATGCCTGGCACATAGCAGGACTTCATAAATATTTATTGATTGACTGATTATTATGGATACTCTTCCTGAACAGTGTTTCCTTTGAATGGTTTTCTCTTTCCTATAGTATACCTTCTATTCCCTAATATTTGGCTTAGATGGTTTATGTGGGCAGTCGTGAACCCTCTCTCTCCCTTTTTAGTGTAAGGCTATCTTAGTAAATGTACAAGTTAAATAATGCTGGAACTTTTATTGTTATTGTTCAGTCATGTCCGACTGTTCATGACCACATTTAGGGTTTTCTTGGCAAAGATACTGGAGTAGTTTGCCATTTCCTCCTTCAGCTCATTATAGATGAGGAGACTGGCAAACAGGGTTCAGTGCTTTGCCCAGGGTCCCAAAGCTAGTAAGTGTCTGAGGCCAGATTAGACTTCAGGTCTTTCTGACCCCGAGCCCAGCATTTTATCCACCACACCACCTAGCTTCCCCATTTGTATGCCCTATTTTAAAAATATATTATCAGTAATCTTTGTAGTTAGTTAAAATAATAAGTAGGCGGGCATTGAGTTAAGTGCTTTTACAAATATTTTCTCCTTTCTTCTCACAATAACCTAAGAAGTAGGAGCTATTTTGGTGGTGAAAAATCCGAGGCAAACGAAGGTTAATAACTTGCTCAGAGTCACAAAGCTAATATGTGTATGATGTTAGATTTGAACTCAGGTCTCCCTGAGTCCAGATCTAATATTTTGTCCACTGTACTACCAGCAACCTCTTTAAGAAACATTATTCTATGCATTTCTTGAGTTCAAGAACTGAACTAACTCTTTGACTTTAACTCTGGGGGTTACCTATGATAGAATTGGATTATTATGAGTTTTTTTGAGATGGTAGGAACACTGCCAATTGTGTTCCTACACACATACTCCACTGCCTAGGAAGGGAGACCATCTGGTGAGATAAGTGGTTATGAAGGAATGTGGGCAGAGCGCCCACAGACTCGGGCTATCAGAGACTTCCTAACTGGATGAGAGTAAACAGGGGATTATTAAGCAGGCAAATGAACTCAACCCAGTTCAGCCATCTCAGATGCCCAAATCAGCCTGAGCTTATTCTAGGACAGAAGACACCATTCTCTTCTGGGGCCCCTAAAGTAGTTAGATATTCCCAGACTCACAAGAATCATAACTAATTCAGGTTAGGAAGTGGTGGCATCTAAAACAGTTAAGAAGTTAAGTAGGGGGGGACTAGGAAATTTTCTCTCCATCCACCTTTTCTTGGGTGGAGTTAAAACAAAAAAAGGTAAGCGTTTTTGTCGCTGGCAGATATGCAACCTAAAAAAAAGGAATTTGGCCCCTGTGCCCTGGATATACATATAGTTCTCTATTTATGTGATTTCTTTCCTACTGGAAATCAGCTGTGGGAGACTGTATTTCATGTGTGTTTGAATGAGAAAGACCTTTTTTTCTTTTAATTTGAATTTTTATTTATTTAATTAATTTAGGATATTTTTCCATGGTTACATGATTCATTTTCTTTCTCTCCCCTCCTCCCACCCCCTCCCATAGCCCACAAGCAATTTCACTGGGTTTTACATGTGTCATTGATCAAGACCCATTTCCATATTATTAATATTTGCATTAGGGTGATTGCTTAGAGTCTACATCCCCATTCACATCCCCATTGACCCATATGATCAAGCAGTTGTTTTTCTTCTGTGTTTCTACTTCCACAGTTATGAGAAAGATCTTTTCTTGTTATTTTGTTTGTTATGCTGTTGGATTAAAAGTCTTTTATTTTGAACTAATAGGTTCTCTGGTTAACTAGTAAAAGCCAACATATTAGTGGAAGCTCATGAGCTACAGTTCTGAGTGGATAATATGGTACTAAGTGCCATAAACATGGAGAAGATTTTTCTGAGGGACCCACATGTGGTACTATAGGTTGATGTCTTTCATTTTTTATCACAATAATTCTTCAGTATATTCTTTTTTCTTCCCTGACAAGGCATCCTTTGTGACACTAAATAAAACTATTAACCAAAACCAAACTGAGAGGGAAAAAAAAATCTGACATCAACCATATCTGACAACACGCATAATAATACTCTGCATCCCTAAGGTCCAACTTCTCTAATGAAAAGGAAGTGAATTTTCTCATCTCTTCCAGGGCCAAGAATGATCATTATCATTTCATATTCCTTAGTTTCATTTTATTGTTTTAAAAAAATTTACATTGCCATAATCAATATATTATTTAACTGTTTCTTCTTACTTCATCCTGCATCAGTTTATATAAATCTTCCTAAATTCCTGTGTTTATGTAAATTTCTCTGAATTCCTCATAAGTGTTCATTTTTATGGTATAGGTATAAGAATATATAATTACATTTACATTCCACAATTTGTTTAGTCAATTAGTAAGTACCTACTTTGGCTCCAGCTCTATTCTTTTCCTATTTCCAGTTCTATTCTATTCCTGTTCCTAAAATCCTATTCTTTTCCCTGTCCTTTCCATCAAAAGTACTGTCAAAATTATAAGACTTTTCATAATGTTTTTTATTTCCTTGGTGTATCTGCCCAATAATGGGATCTGTGAGTCAAAAGATTACGTGCTGTATCATGTCCAACTCTTCACAACCCCTTTTGGGGTTTTCTTGGCAGGGATATTGGAGCAGTTTTCCATTTTATAGATGAGGAAACTGAGGCAAACAGGATTCAGTGACTTGCCCAGGGTCATACAACTAATACATGTCTGGGGCTGGGTTGGAACTCAAGTCTTCCTCACCCCAGGCCTGGCACTTTATCCACTGTGCCACCTAGCTGCTAATTTCCTTAAGTTAATATATTATTTCTAAGCTTGCATCTGTCTTTATTTCTCTAAAGTGTTTGGAGATACAGTATAGAAGAGAAAAAGAAAAGTGGGTCTAGAATCAAATACCAACATACTTGATGGTGAAGGAAAGAAGGAAGATAATTAGGGTCCAAAAGGAGATTCTAGCCCTAGGGAGCTAAGCCACCTCAGGAATGGAGAAAGATCAGGAGTTCCCAGCCCCAAATTAGAGTTCAGAGACCTGGAAAATTTAGAAAATAGTGAAAGATGGAAACCTTTCTGCTTGAAGAAAGTCCCTTCGGTTGACGCCAAGTCATCAACATAATACTGTAGGTTGTCAATCAGCAAAGCCTATGATCTCAGTTTCAATTTTCTAGAACAGTGGTGTCAAACTCAAATAGAAATATTTAAACAGGGGCCCACTAAACCATACATAAGGATTCCAGGAAGCTACACATTAACTCAGAAAACCACATACTAACAATATCTATGTTTTATTGCATTTTTACTTATTTCATTAAATATTTCCCAATTACATTTTAATTATTTTTTAATTTAATTTAAGACCACATGCATCTTGTGGGCCAAGGGTCTCACACGTCTGCTCTGTAAAAGTCTTACCGTCTTCTGGAGCTCTATCTAAAAAAATCTCAAAAAGAAGCTTAAATCACATAATCCAAAGAAAAGAAAGGGGTCCAAGATCTGGCTCAGTCAAAAAACCTTTTCTATCTAATATAGTTCAAGTTCAGGTCACCAATGAAGTAACTCATGAGGTATAATATATATATATATATACATATATATGTATATATATATATATATATTTGTGTGTGTATTCACATTCTCTCTCAATATATGCATATATAATATCTATCTATTATCTATCAGTCTCTCTTTCTCTCTCCCCATTCATCCATCCATCCATTCATCCACCTATATATGGCATCCCCTTTTGGACTACTTTTCCAACTCCCACTTATATTGGTAGGACATGTTGCCAAAGATTAGCTACTACTTACAAGCCCCCACCAGTATACTTCTCACTGATTATCAATCAGACTTATGTATCTTTTAAAAAGGGATTTACTGAGCAAGCATAGCAAAAACAGTAGTTATGAAAATAATTCCCATAGAAGTGTAAGGCACATTCTTCCCTTGTACTATAAGGTTTTGGGGGAGAATGGGCTCAAACTCCAGTTCTTGGTTTCTATATGTCTTTTGTCTCCTTGTAGAGTGCTCATGAATTTCCCCAAAGATCCAGCTCTCTGATGGGCCTTTCTAGTGCCTTTGTAGATTCCAAAAGCTTTTTTCCCCCTCTGTATCTAGTTTATTCTCAGTGTGTGTCAGTATAGACACTGAAGAAAGCCACTGATTCCTTGGGGATGTTGCCACTGGCTCCAGCAGATATTGCCTCTGATGCCAATAGGACTTCCAGGTCTTCCAACCTTTCAAAGTTTATAAGATTGTAACCGGATCAAATTTGTCTCCAGATACTTGAGTGTCTTTTTTTCAGGAGACTCTTTGTTTTGCTCTCTAACATGTCTCTCTCTCTCTCTCTCCTCCCAGTTGCATGAGTTATCTGCTACTAGTCTAGCCTCTGATAATATGCTTAATGGAAAAGAGAACAAAAAATAGCTACTCTCCTGCTTCCAAGAATGATTCCTTCTTAGGACCCTGGTATCTATAGCTCCTAAATTTGGAATCCTTTCCCCACTCTAGTATCCAGCCCTGAGCTAGTTTGCAGCATATATATACATATATATATA
>NW_025399018.1:0-9408 GCF_016433145.1 Gracilinanus agilis
GTTGCTAGCCCCACGCCCAACCCTCCTCCTTTTTCATCCGGGCTAGGGACCGTCCTTGGCCCAGGAGTGGTAAGCCACCCAGCTGCCCCAGCTTTCCTATTCATTGCTATTAAAATTTAAAAAAATTAATTTCCGGGGTGCTAAGGAATATTTTCTCTGGAAAGGGGACAGCAGGCCAAAAAAGTTTGGGAATCACTGCTGTATAGGGATAAACTTGGACCTTACCCTCCTACTATATCATGGGTTAATCAAAATGTAAGCATCAAATGGGAAAAAGGACTTGTCTCTAGCAACGCTAAGTTCTCTTTCATAAAAAATGGCAAACCCTTAACTGAATATTTTAATGCCATTGGCTTTTATGGACATCTGAGGTGTGAGAGTCTCCAAAGAACTAAAACTTTTCTTTCTGAGAACCACAAGTTTGTTTCTCTTCTAGAGGGAGGGCAAATCCTTAGGGCAATGCTATGAGTATACACGGGGCCCTAAACAGGAAGGCAGCGCTCACCAGAGAGGAAAGAGTTATATTGACTGCATATGTGTGACTTGACTATAGGTCTCTGCATTCTTTCTGAGCTGCAAGTCCTTCGCTCCCACCTGCAAAGACTGAGATGTGAACTAAATTTGGAGGATTCCAGGAAAATTCTCTTCACTTAAGTCCAAGAATGATTTTTGCAAAGTCTCTCAACACTGATATAAATCCAGAGAAAATGATCCCACACCGATCACAGCTGCAACTAAAACCTCAACATTAGCTAACAGTATTCTTGATATGGCAGCACGTCCCCTTGACCTGCCCACCTCAAAGCTAATGCTTTTCTAGGCCACATCAAAAGCCACAGTATGTTGACCACAGTGATGGTTCTGCTACACTTGACAGCAAGTGACAGGTAATATGAGAGATATTGACGACCTGAACTACATTTTGATAAAAGGGACCGAGATTGGGAGGAGACTCTAAATTTTGTCCCACAGGAACTGGCTGACGAAAATGGGGCTATATAGCCTGGGAGGACGTGATCATTGTTTTCTTTTGAGGCCTAGCCAAGTAGAGAAGGGGTTAGATTTGTTCTACTTGGCTCCGGAGGACATGACTAGAAGCACTTGGTGAAAGCTGGGGGAAAACAGCTTTCATTCTTTTTTCTTCTTAACCTTTATGGCAAAGAAAAGTAGAAAACAATCAGCAAAATTGATTGATACCTCACAAAATCCTGAAAAGATATGCAATTTACTGAACCCACAGATGTCTTTTCTTTGTGTATTCCTTGGCCCCATGTGGAAGGAAGTCTTTAAAAATATTCTTCTTGGGGCAGCTGGGTACCACAGTGGATAGAGCCAGGCCTAGAGACTGGAGGTCCTGGGTTCCAATCTGGCCTCAGACACTTCCCAGCTGGGTGACCCTGGGCAAGTCACTTGACCCCCATGGCCCACCCTTACCACTCTTCCACCAAGGAGCCAATACACAGAAGTATATATATATATATATATATCTGTAGGATGGCCTTCTGAGAGGGGAAGGAGTTAGCTTGAAGGAACCTCAGAAGTCAACTTCTCTACAGTCGTGTCACAAACTCACAGAATCAGGAGCTACTTTAGAAACCTAGTCTAATCCTCAATTTTTCAAATGGTAAACTGAGATTTCAAGATAGAAACAACTTGCCCAAATCATTTCTATACTCCAGTGGCACTTGAGTTCTCATTGACGTGGATACTCTCTCCAAGGCAATAGCTCATTTATATCTGCTTATCTTGTGCAACTCTTGCCCATATCCTCCTGTAAATCTGGCACAGGGGATCCTTTAGCATTCTAGGAACCTTCCTCTCATTTTCTTGACATTGCATGGATATCAAATAGACTAAACTATACGATCAACCCTTATTCTCTTTATGGGACTAGCCCATTTATTTTTTCCTGGTCATACATGTTTCTGAAACTATCTATAGGGGGGAGGAGGGGAGACCCCATTTATAATGGTTTGTGGCCTGATAACATCCACCAAACACCTCTCTATTTCCCCTTTGCATGATTCTCAGCATCATGTGATTTTTCAAGGCTCACAACCATATATATAAAACAACCAAAAGGATATTCCAGTTAAAAAGATGAGCCTTTGTTTCAGGAAAACTTTGCAACTCTGAAGCTCCTCAAAGGCAATCTAACCTTCTCTCTTTTTCTTCTTGGGTTCTAGGCTCAGCTCATTTTTCATGGATAGTGTTTGACTAAGATATTTATACTAATAGGATGAGTTCTATGCGCTATCCATCTAACTATGTATCTTAGTCTGGACAATAGGCATTTGTCATCCATTTTGTTTTTCCAGTATGTATAGTTGAGGTGAGTTTTTCCAAGAGATTATGGCTCTCTTGTAGGGGACTCCTGCAGTGTTCTAGGGCTTAATACAGTCAGCACAATGCTCTCTACAAATAGGAGCATCTGACCGAACTCTTTATTCACAGGGAATCCTTCTTTCATTTGGAATATTCTCCATGACAATGCCCAATGTCCTTGGGGAACCTATGGCTCCCATTTGAATACTTTCACTACAGTTTCCAATCTGAAAAGGTTTTTACTTATATATCCCTTCAGATAGTGAAAGACAACTCTTTAGGCTAAGGCTCCCCTTATAAGCTTCCTCTAGTAGAAGTTCTTAACATGAGACCCACTGACCCAGGGGCTTTGGAATAGATGTCAGGAGATCTATGATCCTGAGTGGGAAAAATAATTACATCTTACAACCAACCTTTGCTTTCCTCAGTAACCCTATTCATTTTATCTTATGCATTTAAGACTAGAGAAGAAATTCATAGGTTTTACTAGACCTCCCAAGGGAAGCTCTACAACAGGAAAGACTGTTAAGGACTCCCTATGTTATGGCCTGATCTTTTGTCCTCTCATATCCTGGTTGCATCCTCCTGGTGTTGTTCAGTTGTTTTTCAATCTTGTCAAGTCTTTGTGACCCCATTTGAGGTTTTCCTGGCAAAGGTACTGGAGTGTACCTTTGCCATTTCCTTCTCCAGCTCATTTTACCAATGAGGAAACTGAGGTAAACAGAGTTAAATGACTTGCCCAGGGTCATATGCCTAGCAAGTGTCTGAGGTCAGATTTGAATTTAAAAAGATGAATCTTGCTGACCCCTGGTCTGGCACTCTATCCACTGTGGGACTTAGCTCATCCTCTGGGTACTTGTCAATAAAAGGCTATGTCCAAGACTGCTCCAAATAGGGTATGCCTATCACTGAGCATGGTGGGACTCTCCCAGTCCTTGCTCTTCCTCTCTCCTTTCAATTTTCCAAGACCCTTTTTTCTCCCCCTCCCCCCTCCTCAGCTGCAGAGGGTACATGCTGGGAGATGCCCATGAGCAGCCCTAGGACTGGACCAACAATCAAAGGACAAGCCCTCAGGACCATCCCATAAATGTGTCTGCCTACATGGAAAGTATGGGGCTGGAGGGTGGGAGGAGAAGCTGAGCAAGCCCTTCCCTGGGTCTGTGTGTCCAAAGGAAGCAGCACAGCTCTTCCTTCCCTCCTCATCAAGCTTCTTGGTTTTTAGGGTTTCCAATTCTCCTGGGACCAACGCTGACTTCCTCTGAGTTCCATCTAAAAACCTACCTTGTGCAGGAAGCTTTCCCCAATCCTTCTTAAGTCTCCCTCTTTCCTTCTATTGTTTACTTCCTGTTTATCCTGTCTACACATGATTTGTACACAGTTGTTTGCAGGTTCATGTTGTCTCCCCCTAATAATAGACCGGGAACCCATCAAAGACAGGAATTGCCTTTTTTTGTCTTTCCTTGTATCCCTGGAACTTAGCACAGTACCTGACACATATTATTTTTCAGTCATCTCTGTCGTGTCTGACTCTTCAGGACACCATCTGGGGTTTTGATGCTGGCAAAGATGCTGGAGCAGTTTGCCATTTCCTTCTCTGGTTTATTTTACAAATTAGGAAACTGAGGCCAACAGGGTAAAAATGACTTGCCCAGGGTCAAAGATCTAGTTTGCCATTTCCTTCTCCAGCTCATTTTACAGATGAAGAAACTGAGGCAAACAGGGTTGAGTGACTTGCCCAGGGTCACACAGATGTTTATTGCTTGCGTGATATCGACTGGTAAGGGACAATGGCTTGGTGAGCTACCTGGAATTTCCCTGGAAAGACTTTGAGCCAGATCTCCCAAGGAGCCAAAGCAGGGCCCCAGATCAGACCTGTCATGAAACCCCAGTGAGAGAAGGGAGCTAGAAAGGCAGAACCCGTCTGCCTTCCTTCCATGCTGAAACTGCTCTGCTCACTTCCGTAGGGCATAAGGATTTAAGTCTGGAAGACATCTGCAAGATTATCTTAACTGATCAGCTCCTTTTACAAAGAAGGAAACTGAGGCCTAGAGAAAAGTATCTTTCCCAAAGTCACTTGAGTAATAAACAACAGGCCCTCAATTCCAACCTTGCTCTCTCAGCAATGACAGGTGACTTTGAGCAAATTACCTTCCCTCCAGGGACCTTTCTTTGTTCATCTGTAAAATGGGTTGATTCTGTTTTAAATTGATTCTGATTTAAATATAAAATGACCCTTGGATCCCAAGCCAAGGGCTAAAAAGTATTCCCAGATCCCACCACAAAGTAGTCCAGGTCATCTCCCTGCATCTGAGGAGTAGCACACCAAAATAGTTTTTCTCGGAGAAAGTTTCTTCTTTTTGGAAGAGCAAAGCAGTCCATGAATTAGTGCTCTCTGACAGCTTCTCCTTGGGACACAGTCTGGTGCAGTGGGAAGAGCACTACACTTGGATTTCCAGGATCTGTCTTCTAATGCCAGCTCTACTACTGACCTTGGGCTACTTCTTTTCCATTCCTGGGCCTCAATTTCCTCTTCTGTAAAATGAAGGTCTTGGGCTTTATTGCCTCTAAGGATCCTTCCTGATATAGATCTAAGATCCTATGGGTAGCTCAGTGGATTGAGAGGTCCTGGGTTCAAATCTGGCCTCAGACACTTCCCACCTGTGTGACCCTGGGCAACTCACTTCACCCCCACTGCCTAGCCCTTCCCACTCTTCTGCCTTGGAGCCAATACACAGGATTGATCCCAAGGCAGAAGGTGAGGGTTTAAAAGAAGAAAGATCCTAGGGGTGACCTTGAACTAGTCTTTTAACTCCCCCGAGCCTCAGTTTCCCCCTCTGTAAAATTAAAGAATTGGACCTGTTGGCCTCCGAGGTCCCTTCCAGGTCTAGACCAGTGACCCTATGAATTAATGAAAACATTAATGGCACCCTTCTTCCATTCTTCCTAAGGAGATGCGGTGAACAATGAACATGTGTTCAAATACGCACTGGGCCCAGACTCCCTGAATGACACAGTCATTGGGCAGGTCTCTCGATTTCTTTTTCTCTGATTTTCTTAAAAGGTTGGACTAAATGATCTCAAAATCGAATAACCCAACCCCCCTCTCCCTGGGCTTCCAATCCACAAGATCCTGAATGAGCTATTAGACCCATTCTAATTCTATGACAATAAAAGAAATGGCTTTACAGCCTGACCACCCACTCTCTCCTGCTACCCCTTGCACCAAGGAATATGGAGGCTGCTCTGATCTTCAGCTCAGCTTCCTAAAGTCAACCCAAGGAGAATCTCTGAGAACCAGAGCAGCCGATCTTTTACGAGAAATAAATCAGAAGGCAATAAAACGGCAGCTACCCAGATTATTTCATGTTTCAATTCTGTTCAGCATCCTCGTGCCTTCCATCTGTCTCTCCCTCCTTCTGTCAAGAAATGTGTTATCATTCTGAGGTTGATTCTTTCAGAAGTAAACATGGTGGGGGCAGCTGGGTAGCTCAGTGGATGGAGAGTCAGGCCTAAAGACGGGAGGTCCTGGGTTCAAATCCGGCCTCAGACACTTCCCAGCTGGGTGACCCTGGGCAAGTCACTTGACCCCCATTGTCTACCCTTACCACTCTTCCGCCTTGGAGCCGATACACAGTATTGATTCTAAGATAGAAGGTGAGGGGTTAAAAAAAGAAGTAAACATGATGTTCTGGAAAGAGAGTGGACTGTATAGTCAGAGGACCAGGGTTCAAATCTCCCACTTACTGTCTAGGCAAGACAATTATTCTTATCACTCAGTTTCTTCTAAGGCTCCTCCTACTTCTAGATGCTGGAATCTTTTCTTCCCTCTCCGTACTCCTCTCCATTAGAGGGGGAGGAACAAGATGCAGTAGGCATATAGCTAAGCGTCTCCCCCTTTATTCAGCGTCCCAGACACGGGCAAGGACTCAGCTTCTGGATAGGGGGCGCCTCTGAGAGAGATGGAGAGGCCGGCCATCACACTTGCATGGTGCTTACAGGGAACCTCTTGGACCAAGGAGCCAACGTTAGATGGAGATTCTGAAAAAACAATAATCACCACAATGGCTACCAGTCCCTTCACTGGTACTGTGAGTCATGTGGCCAGTTTAGGTCCCGAAGAAAGGTCCAGTGAGAATCCACCAGAGGGGAAGGTTGTTTGATCCATTCTAAAAAGGAGGAGGTTTTTGGTGATGGTCAAAAGACTAAACCATAGGGCAGCTGGGTAGCTCAGTGGATGGAGAGTCAGGCCTAGAGACGGGAGGTCCTGGGTTCAAATCTGGCCTCAGACATTTCCTAGCTGCGTGACCCTGGACAAGTCACTTGACCCCCATTGCCCACCCTTACCACTCTTCTGCCTTGGAGCCAATACACAGAAGTTAAGGGTTTAAAAAAATAAAATTAAAAAAAAAAAAGACTAAACCATACGGCTCATTAGTGCACATTCTCCCTGTGTGTGTGTGTGTGTGTGTGTGTGTGTCTATTAGATTAAAAAAAAGTATCCTGGGACATCTTGGTGTCTCAGTGGTTAGAGAGCCAGTTCTGGAGATGGGAAGTCCTGGGTTCAAATCTGGCCTCAGATACTCCTAGCTGGGTGACCCTGGGCAAGTCACTTCACCCCAACTGCCTACCCCTTACTGCTCTTCTGCCTTGGAATCAATCTTTGGTAGCAATTCAAAGAAAATAAGGAAGTTTTAAAAAAAGAGAAAAAAGCTGCCATTTCTTCAATGAATCACTAGTGTGAGTGAATGAATACATAAACGAGTTGCATTTATTAACCACCTCGTATGTGCCAGGTACTGTGCTAGGCACTGGAGACGCAAATATAAAGTTAGGCAATCCCTTGAAGGCAGGGAGACACGCACATATGTGGGGAGTTAGAGATCGTGAAATGGGTTTTGGTCTGGAGAAGGTCGGGAATGGTAAGTCGAGTCATAGGGCCGTTGGCTGCCATGTTCTTTCCAGTAGAGACAGCTTTGGTTACCGTTGCCACAATGAGAGGTGGAAAGACCTGGGGATGAAGAGGGGGTGAGGGGAACCTACCATCCCGGGAATCACTGTTGTGAAGAATGGCAGGGATGTCCCCATTTTAGTGTCAGCCCTCTGAGGCTCAAGGACCCCAAATGACATTGGAGGTCACTGTTGTCGTTCAGCTGTTTCAGTCATGTCTGACTCTGCCTCTTGGTGACCCCATTTGGAGTTTTCTTGGCAAAGATGCTGCAGTGGTTGGCCATTTCCTTCTCCGGCTCATTTTACACATGTGGAACTGAGGCAAACGGAGTGAAGTGACTTGCCCAGGGTCACACAGCTAAGACGTGATTGAAGCTGGGTTTGAATCAGGCCTTCCTGACTCCAGGCCGGGCACTCTATCCACTGAGCCACCTAGCTGCCCCAGGTTCCACAAGCACTGAGTGAGAAGATCCCGGCCTTCAACTCCAGACTTGGGACCTCAAAGCCGGAGCTCTTTCAAGGTGCCGCCACCTATCCATCAGTAAACCAACAGACATTTCTGAGCTATTTACTGGGTGCCGCCCACCCAGTGAATTCCATCCTGCCTTCCTTGAATGTACATTCTATTAGGGAAGACACATATATACGCTGGGATATACAACATGCCCGCAAAGCAACGACTGGGCACTCCTTTGGTGGTGCTCGGCGGGTGGGGCGGGGTGAGGGTCGGGGAGGGCAGCATTAACAGGGGAGAGAATCAGGAAAGGCTTCTGGTGGGAGGGAGCATTTTAGCCATGATTTCAAGGATTCCAACTCAACCCTGATGGGCGAAAAGAGACCAGGATGTTGCCCCTCTAGCAGCCCAGTACGTGCCGCCTCTCCCCCACTCCACCCCCATCCCCTGAGTCCAATACCGGGATTCTGGGAAGAATTTCCAGTCTCTACCCACATTCCACTGACAATGAAAACTAAACAAAATTGCTCCATGACCAAGGAACCCAAGGGGGGGGATCTTTTCTCCTTCCTGGTCAACCGTATGCCTACTTACCTGGGAAGCATGCCAAAGCACTAATTGGTCTGCATACCAAGTGAAGGAATTAGACCATAGGACTGTCCTAACCGAGCAATGTGGCAAGTTCAAGTGACGACAAGACCGCTGACTTTGGAGTCGGAGAGCTCGGATTCAAATTCCAGTTTTGTTAACTGTTATATCCATGAACTTGGCCAAGTCTCCACAATCTCCCTCAGACTCAGTTTCCTCCCCTATAAAATGGAGGAGGGGGAGTTGGACTAGTTGGAGGTAATAAGTTTCCTTTCAATTCAGGATGTTATGATTTTATGGTCTCTTCCTTCCTCTCTTCCAAGATAGGAGGAACAAGAAAGACATCAGAAAAATTGGGTTGTAGGACAGTCAGGTAGCTCAGTGGTTAGAGAGCCAGGCCTAGAGATGAGAGATCTTGGGCACAAATTTGGCCTCAGACACTTCCTAGCTGTGTGACCCTGGGCAAGTCACTTGACCCCCATTGCCCGGCCGTTACTGCCATTCTGCTTTGGAACCAATACACAGTATTGATTCTAAGATGGAAGGGAAGGGTTTAAAAAAAGGAAAAGAAAAGCTGAGTTGGAATATTAGCTCCACAACTTACCTCTGTGTGACCCTGAAGAAGTCACTTCACTTCTCTGCCTCTTGGTTCCCTCGTCTGGAAAATGAGGGAACTGGCCAAGGAGACTTCACAGGTCTCTTCCAGATCGAAACCTCTGATCCAATAAGTCTATGAAAGGAATACTAAAGACACAAGGGCCATCTCGGGATCCTTTTTGACCAATAAAAAATAGTAGGATGACATCATAGACTCCTGGGGAAATTTCTAGGGGGAACCTAAAAAGAAATAAACTTACAATAAAGAAAGGCTAACAATGGGAAAGACCATGGAACCCAGACTATCATCTGTTACAACTGAAAGGCACATTGGAAATCAGGCCAAAAGGAACCTTACAGGGAGCAGCTGGGTAGCTCAGTGGATTGAGAGCCAGGCCTAGAGATGGGTGGTCCTGGGTTCAAATCTGGCCTCAGACACTTCCCAGCTGTGTGACCCTGGACAAGTCACTTGACCCCCATCGCCTAGCCCTTACCAC
>NW_025399019.1:0-1991 GCF_016433145.1 Gracilinanus agilis
TAACATATTTATTTAATAAATGCGTATAAATATAATACTCAATGGATATATTTACCTAATAAATATATATAAACATATATACCTTGAATATATTTAATAACTTTGTATAAATGTATGAGTAAAATATAATATGCATTATATGTTTAATAAACTTATATGAGTATATGATACACATTTAATATATTGATTTAACAAATTTATATAAATATATAAAGCAATGAATAAATTTTAAATACATACATAACTATAAGGTGCAGCTGTGTAGATTTGTGTACCGTACACACACACACACACACACACACACACATTACAGCTGTGTAGATTTCAAATTAAAAATCAAGCACTGGCTAATGTCCAAAGTGAGAAGAAGAACAATTAGCCAAGTAATCACAACCTGTTTACACTTTGACTCTACAGACGAAACCTGTGTCGGCTGGCCCAATGCCCTGTGCTTTGATCAAAGGTATTAGTGCACAAGAATATTTGTTGAGCTTGACCTCTTCACTGTAAAAGTCAAATGACATCTGTGGAAATGAAAACACACTTTCGCTGTTAATGGCCTTCTCCAAGACAGAGCCAGCAAACAAACAAACAGCGAGCTTTGGGGATAGAAGTGTAAAGAGAAAAACAATGAGTTGCCTAATTACTTTCTACCTGTTAGAGAAGAGTCTTCAGCCATGCCCTATCATATACACAGACTCACAGAACATCAGAATCGAAAGGGATGTCAGGCAGGGGCCAGATCATCGGATCCAACTTTATCGGGCTATCTCTTTGACAGGACTTATACCTCTGTACCAGCTGAAGCCAGAAATGACTGATCGCTGGTCCTCATCATTTTTCTGATTGTTATCAATACATACTGAGTTGTGTGTTATTAACCAGAAAGCTCCAAGTTGGATTGCATGAACACTAGCTCCCGGCCAATATTACTCCTGACCCTCTGCAACGTTGTGCTGGTCTATGTTGTTCTTTCTGTTCTGATTTTGTGACCACCTACTGAGGGACATAATTAAACCAAGAAGAGGTGTTACAGATGATCAGCTAGTGTCTTGGGGAAGGACCGGTTATGCATACAAAGCTGCCATTCGGTATGCTGATTTGGGTAGGACTATATAATTTATATACCAGGCTGTTGTCTAAAGGAGCACTTACTCAGAAGGTCCCTGAGAGCAGAGAGTGATTTTTATGCCTTGTTCTTTTCCTCTAAGACTTATGGGGTTTACTACTCTATATTTTTAAATGTGTGGAGGGCAAAGCTAGAGAACTAGCCACCTGTGTGCCCAGCTTCTCCTCACTGGGAAAGGGACTAATCCACGACATGAATACATGGAGTGCATAAGGAGGAAAGTGGCTCCGAACTAGCCCAACTCTTTCAATGCTTGAGGATACATCCAATCCAGCAAATGTTTATTTAGGCTCTCACGTGAGCAACACACTGTGCTAGGCTAGCTTCCATAAAATATAGTTCCTGCTTTTCAAGATCCCCATTGGAAACTCTCTCCCTTCATAAATGACAGTATCTTATCAAGTCAAGTCAGTAAGTCCACCGGCACTTATTAAATATCTACTATGTGCCAGACACTGGGGTTAAGTTCTGGGAATACCAAGAAAAGTAAAAGATATCCCAGAGCTTGCCCTCAAGGAGTTCATAGTCTAGGAGAGGAGATACATGTATAGAACAAGACATCGACAGGATAAATTGGAGATAATCACCAGAGAAATTTAGTATGGAATGTTTTTATTGTTATTAAATCTTATATTTAATTATAATGACTTCAATAATAGTATTCTAATGCATCTGCATTCTTAAAATTCAGGAGTTCTATCCAGCAATGCAAATAGCAACCCATCCACTCCTGCCCAGCCTCTTACTCTTGTCCATGTCCTTCCATAAGTTCACTACAATAGGCTGTTCCAGTGTGCTAGAGCACTGGTACTTCAATAGAGTAAAACATGGACTGCCAAACCATATATATATATATATATAT
>NW_025399020.1:0-4763 GCF_016433145.1 Gracilinanus agilis
TGTCACCCTAATGAACTCACACAGTCACTGCTAGATCTCAAACCCCTGGCTCACACAATATATCAGGACCTCCTCAATGAAAACCAGCAGATTGGAACCATTCTCAATCTTAATTAATCCAGCCATCTTCCTCCTGGCTAAATCAGAAGCCCCAGACCATGATTGTGTGAAACTCTCAAAGTGTTTGCAAGTGGACTAAACCTCCTCAAACACCCTCTCAAATACCCCACGAGCTGACCTAACCCTGTTCACTGATGGCAGCAGTTTTCTCCTCAATGGCTTCTGGCTGCCTGGATATGCTATCACCTTGGAAGACAATGTCGTTGAATAGTCCCTCTGCCATCTAGCTGGTCAGCCCAGCATGCTGAACTATGGGCCCTTATCGCTCTGGAGGTTGCTGCCAGAGAGACAGTGAACATCTACATAGACTCCAGTTGTGCTTTCACTACACTGCATGTCCATGGCATGATGTACAAGGAACAAGGGCTTCTCACCTCAGAAATGAAATGATTAAAATAAGAAAAGCTCTTTTTATATTATTAGCTTTATTAAAGTAAGAAAAACCAGAGTTTCCCCTGGCTGAAATTACTTAGCTCTCCTCCTCACCCCCCTACTCTGAATCTTCTAGGATTCCAAGTTTTTCTCCTAGGCACAGGATTGGTCCTTATATAGACCAATCCCACGCCTGTGGTCTCCCCCAGCACGGAACTGGTCTAATTCAAGAACAATCCCATGCCAGGAAACAGGGGCATGGTCCCTTCCCTAGCATGAGATTGGTCCATTGAAGACCAATTCCATGCCAGGAAGTAAGGGGGAGGGGCCCCTGGGGAATGCTGGGGAATGTAGTTTTCCCAGCCACAACATTTCTAAACCTACAGAAGGAAATCTCATCAAAAATAGGGACGAAATACTCTGCTTCCTTGAGACCATTTGGGAACCCATGCAAGTTGCCATTATACATTGCAGAGGCCACCAAACCAACCCAGGGCCCATGGTAACTGCCTTATTGATGAATCAGCCTGGGAGGTGGCCAAATTGGGGGGGGGGGGGAAGCAGACAAAGTGGACAGAGAGAGGGACCCTCAGGGAAAGATGAGGAACTCCTGGCATTGTAGGCATCACCAAAACAATAGGAAAAGAAAAGGATGGTTTACACACAGTCTGAAGAGGAGTGGGTAAAAAAAAAAAAGGAGGATTTAAAGAAGATGTAGGAAACTGTGTTCTACTGGATGGTTGCCTTTTTGTCCCATGAAAGAACACATACACATTTGTCCAGCAGTACCAAGCCACCACACATCCATGGAAAACTGCTCTGAAGGCTCTTCTACAGAAGTACTACAATGTAGCTCACTTGCCGTCGCTGTGCACATCAGTATAAAGCAGATGCCAGATGTGTACAACCAATAACCTAGGTCAAAAACCTACTTTCACCTATGGGGACTCAACCAGCAGGGAAAGATGAAGATATCATGGTGGGCTTCACCAAAGTAAAGCCTTGTAAAGGGTACAAGTATCTACTGATGATGGTCTTTCATTCACACGATGAAGCATTCCCAACATGAACTGATGGCACAGGCCCTCCTGAGGGACATTTTCCCTTGCTATGACTTGCCTCTAATTATAGGGAACGACAATGAGCTAACCTTTGTGGTATCTGTCATTCAGAACCTCACCAAGGTTTGGGGATAAAGTGGAAACTACATACTGCATACAGACCTCAAAATTCAGGGAGAGTAGAGAGGATGAATAGAATCTTGAAAAACACCCTAGCCAAATTCCACCAGGAGGCACATTTCTCTCCCTCCTCTCTTTTCTGTTAAGGTGCACCCCTGGGACAACTGGGTACTCTTCATATGCATTGCTTTTTGAATGCCCCCCACCTATTATGAAGGAATTCTGGGGATATCCTAAGACAGTGATGCGGCCCCCTGAAATATTCTATCTGACCACATGACATTATTCCTAATCTGACGAATATAATGAGTAGGATACATGATACCATGAAACTTCAAAAGAGTTGCCTTAGTAACAGACTGACAGATGAGCATTTCCTTTCCTTTGGCCCCCTCTTTAAAAAGTTTGCCCATCACTGTCCTAGGATTTTAGGGGAAGGAACCCCAAGACAAGGCCCTCATTCAAGTAGGGAAAACTATGTTCAAATTAGACAAGTTAACATGGGAAAGGGACCCCATTCCTCTTGGGAACCCTGTCCACCTTTTCCAACCAGGGCAAAAGATTGGAATAAAGAACCCCTGAAACCCATATGGACAGGATCCCATGCTGTTGTTCTCGTTTTTCCTACTTTGCCTAAAATTGCAGATAAGAATCCATGACTCAAAAGAAGAAAGACAAGCCTGCCTGTCAAGGACTGAGGTCTCAGGGTCTGAATAAGACAAAGGTCTGAAATCCTTCTGATTCCATGTTTCCCACCAACAAAATAGCTGACTGAGGCAATAACCTTTTCCCCTCTTCCCAGGCAGATAAACATGTTTTCTTGACTCCTGGTATCTCCCCTTTCTTAGTTCCTGATATGTTCCTGGATACCTCCACCTACAATCCCTTGCTCAAGGCCCTCTCTCAAGGCTAACTTTTGTTATGGGAATGTTGCTAACATTATCATGGGAAAGTTCTTCCTTTGTGGTTTTTGCCTTTATAAACTTGTGCTTTCACTCAATAAGCTGCCTTCAATTGTGTGCATTTTAAAATGCACTAACCTGAGAGACTACCTCTCCCAGGATCTTCTCCCCTAACTTCCTCAGACACCTCCCACTTCCTCTGTGGGAGGTGTCTGAGGAAGGTATAAGAGAAAGGGAGAGCGTGGTTTTTGTGCCTTCCTCCCCTCTTTTTTCCCCCCACCAGTGAAAGTGCCTTTTTTCCCCCAGAGCTCCTTCTTTGGAGAACCAAGGGGAGCCTTGGTCCCCTCGGAGATCTAACTCCTAGCCTTTTCCCTTACCTAACTTTTTCTAATCTAAATAAACCTAGCTCTTCTATCCCTAAATTTGTAACCTGATTTTTGTTGAGCTCGAAAGGGTTCTGGTCAATTTCCAACCGGGGCTGGGGGCTACCGGCTTGGCTACCTTCCTCCTATTCCCTTTCCCTTCCTTCTCCTCCTACCTGCCTCCCTTCACTCACTCATAATTGCCATCAGCATTTGAGACCCTTCTGACCCCAAACTTTGACTGGTCTCTCTTTTTTCCCTTGCCCTTACCTGAGGAACCCCTGGGTCCCCTCCTGCCCCCCTGAGGGGGGTTCTCACACCTGCTACTAAGTGAATTGCCACTCCTGTCCCAGGGAAACCAACCCGACTTCAAATCATCAGCCATTAGGATCTCTCACCAGATGGGCGAAGCAGATGAACGGGGTGGGTGTGGGGGAGTTGGACAGCTTCTCTCAAGACCTGGAACCTCCAGGATGCTGACCACCACTGAGATTTACATAGTTGTCAAGCTCCTTGTGGCTACTGGGCACTGTGTGCTTGGTATCTACCGCTATTCAAAGGACATTTTGTTCAAACTCTGAAGGTTTGGAAGAAGGAAAGGGAATCACGCATGCCCAGAAGCAACCTAATTTTCCAGTGTTTGAATGCAAGGTGTGTAATAAGGTGGTGGTGGGATTGGGGATGTAGCTGGAACAAGGTGAAGTCTGAATAGGAGTCCCTCCTCATCCCCAATTGCAGCCCCCTATCACTGTGAGACTAGATGGGGTCCCCTTGGAAAATTGGGAGACCCTGGAAGCATGTACTGATGTCGAGGGACTGAAGGAATGAAACCCCCTCAAGGAGAAGTGAGTGATACCCTGATTCAGTGTTGGTGCTGTTCAGGGTACACAGAAACCTCCCCCTTTCTCACAGCTGGTGGTCAGGCTAAAGAAGGAGATCAGCCTGACTAGGTTGTTGTACCACCTCCCAAATAGCCTCCCTCGGTGGAACTAACATAGATTTGATCTACTGATGTTTATTATTACAAGGGTAAAGGGAATAGAGGAAGGGTATTTGTAGGAAAGGGGACACAGGGATCCCTAAGTCGGGTCCATCATGCTGAGTCTCAATCCTGAAGAAGAGCCAAGGTCTCCCTCAATCCAGAGTTTCTCCTGCCCTACGCCACTAATGTTATTGCCTAAAAGCTATATTGGTTAATAGTGCAGGTGGGACACCATAGGGCAAAAGCCCAAGGCAAAAGGGGTTCAGGGAACTGCTCCTCAAAGGAGTCCAGTAACCCCAAACTCCATTAAGCACTGCTAATGGAATAGGTGAATGTCAGGAAGCCAAGATGTCACTGGAACAGGTCTCCTTTTCAGGTCTGGAAACCAAAGGTCTCTTCAGGGGATCACAGAGCTCAGATCTGCTCCTTCCTCTCTGGCTCAAACCCCTGAAAGAACCGTGCTTCTGTTCTCCTCTCCCAGAAGTCTCTGCTGTTCCAACAGTCACTTGGACTTTCCTTCACCCCAACATTCCATGGTTCTGTTCAAGATGTCAGTTCCACTCTTAAAGGTGGGAAAAGGCAAAGGGCAACAAGGCTTTTCTACACAGGGCACAGAAAAAGGGCCAATAGTGCCACATGGGCTTGCCTCAGTCCCAGCCTGTACTGGGGAAGCAGGCAGTGGCCCTGTGACTGCCGCTTATATGAAAATTAAGAAAATAAGGTCCTCTAGCAGCATCAGAAGAAGGAAGCAGTCCAATTTGGCAAAAGCCAAAAGATTTTCCTGTATAGAAGCAAATATGTTGGGAGGCTTCTATTTGTTTATTTAATTAGCTAGCCTTTATTC
>NW_025399021.1:0-2083 GCF_016433145.1 Gracilinanus agilis
TATGTTTCAGTTAGGAGAGGTTAAGCAGCTGCTTTTTACTCTGCCACTACCTTAACAAAGAAGAATGCATTTAAATAGAAAAATTTATCATCTCAGTAATCCTAAGGGACCTGAAATGAGACTATTATTTGCAAGTGTAGGAACATTCCAAGGTACCTGGTTGAAAATTTTGAAGTTTTAAAACAATAAACTTTGAAGAGTAATTTTATATCAAGATCAAAATATGTAAATCTTACAAGTACAATAATTTAAATAGTCATAGAGGATTAAAAAAACTGCTACTGAGGAAAGGAATTTTCCTTGCTTCTAAAAAACTTAGATCTTCTAACAAACTTATTAACCCCTTCATTACAGTAAATTTAGAACCTAAAGGGGTAATTAGCAGCCTCACTGAATTTTGATGTGATGTGGACAATAATGTTGCAAGAAAAGCTGATACAAATATTGGGTTTTAACAAAATTGTTATTGAAATTTATCAAAACATGTACCTTACTTTGTGAAAACTGAAAACATATGTTTACATGTAAACTATGTGTAAAAGCTTTTTTAAAAAATTTAATCATGTCTATTTACAATAATATATGATTTGTATTATGAACTAAAAGTTTAAAGTAAACTGACTCTCACAATGAGCTAAATCTATAACCAGCCTCTGCCTCTGCCTTAACCCTCAATCTTCTTAACCCTCTCTAATCAAGGTAACATTAATGAAAACTTAATTCCAAGCAAAGATGTTAACTCTTTTTCTGTATTATTGGAAAGAATTACCAGATAGTTTATAAATTGAGAATTTGTTGAAAAGAAAATTTATCATATTTTGTAACATTATAATTTTTCGTTGTGTATATAAATCTTGGAAACCTTTCAAATGTTATTGGTAATAATTAATTTTTAAGGTAAAAGTCATTGGATTTGCAACTGATATTACTCATTTGTGGATTATTGATTTGGATTCACCATTCAAAAAAAAGTTATCACTGATAAATGATCCCTGACTCTTAACTGAAGTCAAACAATGTTATACTCCCTTCCCTCCTTTTGCTATATTGAAAGCAAAGTGATATAATAATTTGAATGTATATAGCAAGTCAATATGTTCCACTGTTTACCTAAGAAACTGTACATACCCCAAGTGATGTTTCAATGAAAGTTATTTTTAACCTCTGGTAAATTAATTTATTTGTATAATTTCTGAACATCAATTGGAATAACTAATTACAGATACAAAGAAACAAATAATACCCCAGAATTATAATATGGGGATCAAGGTTTTGTTTTATTGATACAGGAAATGGATCTGATTTTGGGGTATATTTTTGTGTATATATGTATATTTTTTCTTTATTTTTCTTGCTTTTTTATCCTTTTCTTGGTACATGGTTAATTCAAAAATATGTTTTACATGACATCATATGTAAAATGGGTATACTATTTTTTGCCTTAACAGGTGAGGGAGGGATGGAAGGGTGAATAGTGAGGGAATTTGAAACTAAATATAAATAAACTTATTAAAAAGAGAAGCAAATTTCTAGAAGAAAACCCAAAGACCTTGAAAAAAAGCAGATAAATCAACAAGGGAAATAATACCAGGAAGAAATATGGCCCCCAGATCTATTAAATCCATGCAGGCTATGAGAAAAACAATTGCAAAACAAATGGAAATGACCCAAAACTTGATGAGACAGAAGATTCTGTGGAATTTGAAAAGAACATGGAACCATCAAAGGATATTTTGAGTAAGTTTAAAAGAAATGAAAAGCTAACATTATAAAATTTAAAGTGTATAATTTATGACCTGCACAGAAAAAAATAATTAAGAGAATAGAAAAACTGCAATCTGCACTGGCAAGTCTCGTCAAAGAAACAAAAGAGAGGGGAGCAGCTGTGTGGCTCAGTGAATTGAAAGCCAGGCCTAGAGATGGGAAATGCTAGGTTCAAATTTGGTCTCTGACACTTCCTAGCTGTGTGACCCTGGACAAGTCACTTAACCCCCATTGCCTAGCCTTTAGAGCTCTTCTGTCTTAGAACCAATACACAGTATTAATTCTAAGATGGAAGGTAAGGGAAGAAAAGAAAAGAAAA
>NW_025399022.1:0-9896 GCF_016433145.1 Gracilinanus agilis
AGAGGGAGAGAGAGGGAGAGGGAGAGGGAGAGAGAGAGAGAGAGAGAGAGAGAGAGAGAGAGAGAGAGAGAGAGAGATTCTATGAATTCAAGCATTTTCTTGGCAAAGAGAGGACGTCTTGGCTTGGCTCCCACCTCCAGCAGGCTCTGCCAGCCCTGCCCCATTGTAAGCCCCCTTGCCCTTAAGGTAGAAGCTTTACCACGTCCAACCCCATACATTGCCTCACAGGGGTTTTGCACACAGGAGTCACTGATTAAGGCCTTGGTGACAGATGGGCTTAGGTTTTATAGGCTTCTGTATCTGGAAGGGGCCATTCGGGGTCATCTAATCTGCCCCTCTCATTATACAGATGGAGAAAATGAGGCTCAGAGATGAGCAGCGATCTTACAGTCAGGGAGCAGAAGGGTCGAGACCTGAACCCAGGACTCCGGGCTCCCAGGCCAGCATTCTTTCCACTGTATCCCCAGCAGCCTTTGTAGCCCACAAAGTACTTTCACATTCATGTCATTTGAGCCTCCCAGCACCCCTCTAAGGTAGATAGAGCAAACTAATTATTAGCCTCATTTTATTGCTGGGAGGCAGCCAGATCCAAAATACGGCTCCAGTGGGGTTTGGAGGCCGCATTCCGGTCAGCCATCTCATTGCTCCCCTTATATTACAGATGAGTAATCTAGGGCTGAGGGAAGGACAGGAACAAGCATTTATTTAGTGTCTACTATATGCCAGGCACTGCGCTAAGCGTTTTACAAGCATTATCTGATTCAATCCTCACAACTGTGGCTGTTTTTGTTGTTCCGTCATCTTTCAACCTTGCCCAACTTGTTGTGACTCCCATTGGAGGTTTTCTTGGCAAAGACGTTGGAGCCATCTGCCATTGCCTTCTCCAGCTCATTTTACAGATGAGGAAACTGAGGCCAGTAGGGTGAAGTCACTGACTCATAAATATTTGAGCTTTTTCTTAGCAAAGATACTGGATGGTTTGCCATCTCTTTCTCCACTGATTTTACTGATGAGGAAACTGAGGACAGCCCAGTGAAGTGACTTAAGCCAGGGTCCATAGCTAGGAAGTGCTGGAGGCCAGACCTGAACCTAGGAAGAGGAGTCTTCCTGACCCCAGGCCTGGTGCTCCATCCACTTCACCTCAATCAGCTTCTAAAAAGATGCCAAATGGGGCAGCTGGGTGGCTCAGTGGATTGAGAGTCAGGCTTAGAGATGGGAGATCCTGGGTTCAAATCTGGCCTCAGACACTTCCCAGCTGTGTGACCCTGGGCAAGTCACTTGACCCCCATTGCCCACCCTTACCACTCTTCCACCAAGGAGCCAATACACAGAAGTTAAGGGTTTAAAAAAATAAATAAACAAAATAAAAAGATGCCAAGTAATTGACCCAGAGCCGCCTGGACAGCCGTGCCAGGCCCGGGCTCAAACGGAGGTCTTGAAAGGCCAGGGGTGTCTCCACTTTCTAGGTATGAGGCACCATCTTGTAGAACTTGTCCTAAATCTTGCTCTTTCCCCACCCCTTGGCTCCATTAGGAAGACGGCTTTTCCTCTCTTGAATCCTCCTCTTCTTTAAGGAGATCACTCTTTTCAGCCTTTTCCAGTGACTCACCCTTAATAACAGCTCATTATAACAGCTAGCATTTATATAGGGCTTTGAGGTTACAGATATTATCTCGGTCAAGTCTCACAATCTTGGGAGGTCGGTGCTATTATTATCTCCCTATTTCAGAGGAGGAAATCTAAGTGACTTGCCTAGGGTCACACAACTAGTCAATGGAATTACAAAACAGTTTATGGTTCTGGTGAGGAAGGTGGAATAGAATGAATAACTAGGCATCAAGCTAAAGAGATCAATAAATCTTTTTGTTGTTGTTTTTTTAAGGGCTAATGAGGAGAACACATACTATTTCCCAGATTAATACTGTTTGGTCTGAGATCGAGTTGCTGTGTGTGCTTTGGATGAATTCTGCAAATCTGGTTCTGGAATCCTCTCTGCTAACACAAACCCAACCAGACAGGCAACCCAACTGCCATCTCCCTCCCCGGGAAGCTGCAGGTACCATCTTGGGGAACCTGCCCAAGACACAGGCAGAAATTCTGGGTCTCTTTGGAAACTGGAAAGCTTTATCTTAACTGAAGCAACTTCCCTGCAGGCTTCCCACTGAGTCTCAATGTCAAGGTTTAGAAGGCTGGTCTGGTGGCCAAATCAGAGCTCCTGGACCTGCTTGACAGAACAAAACTCTGAGGGCTTCAGCCTTCCCCTCCAGGCTGCCTAGGATCCTTCCAAACGAATCCCAAGCCAGATCCTCAGAGAGGACCCTGAAGAAAGGCAGGACCATCCTGGCCATTCCCCAGAACATCAAGGATGAGAGGCAGGAAGGAATGCCAAATGGAAATTCAGTCAGAGAAGAATCAGACCGCACAAAATGACAAACATGAGAAATTTAGAAAAATATGAGAGGACTTGCAAAGAATTGATATAAGGGCAGCTTGGGGACTCAGTAGATAGAGAGCCAGGCTTAGAGATGAGAAGTCCTGGGTTCAAATGTGACCTCAGACACTTTCTAGCTGTGTGACCCTGGGCAAGTCACTTAACCCCAATTGCCTAGCCCTTACCACTCTTCTGTCGTGGAACGGATACTTAGCATTGATTTAAGACAGAAAGTAATCTTTTTTAATGAGAGGGCTTTTCTTTTCGCCATTCTCAAGGTATCCCTATGCCTAAAATGCTTTCTCTCTTCAACCCTCGGCTTTATAAAATCCCTAACTCCCTTCAAAGTTCAGCTTAAATATCACTTCATAGAAAAGGCATAGACATAGACCTCGGTTGTTGGTACCCTTTCCTACTGCCGCTGCCTCCTCAAATACTTTGTCTAAATTTCCTTCCACTTCATGACTTTCCCCATCATGGCTAGTTTCAATATATCACAGGTCAACATAAGAAGTGAAATCAGAATCTTTGGGGAGTTTTGGAGAAGATGCAGAAGATACACAAAAGCCAACAGATAATACAGAAAAAGTTTGGAAACTCCAAAATGCATAATAAATATACATATGTATATATATAATTGTATAAAGTCATCCCATTTTATCATTTAATACCACGTACGCAATTTTCTTTTTTAAAGTTAAAATGAGTAGAATGTTAAAATATGAGAGAAAATGGGAAAGCTGGCAGTCGACACACAAAGGCTAGGAAAGTAGAGATGTTTTTAAAAGTTTAGTAACTCATAAATGCATATAAGATGCTGTAAGCACCCTATAAAAGAAAAAGAAAAAATTCAGATTCCTCTGGTACAAAGGGAGAGCCAACAAATTTTTACCTAGATCTTCTAGACTGTGCGGAGCACAGCACCTCTAAACCCCAAGATGTGGAAGGGCCATCTGTATTTACTTCCCTGTTATTATTAAAGAGTATCACCACCCTGATAATCTCCCCAACTTTCAGCTTTTGGTGTCATCCCCAACTCCTCACTCACATTCACCCCACATATGCAATCCATCACCAAATCTCATCCTTCTGCCTTTACAACGTCATCGCTCATCTCCATCCCCTTATCTCCACTCACTCTGGGTCAGGTCTTTATCATTTTGTTCAGCATCACATGTAGAAGCCAAGATGGCAGACAGAGAGTGGTCCAAGGCTAAGGCTGGCAGGACATGATGAGAGACTGGAAAAGGGTGCAAGAGAATCAAGAGAAGAGAATGGAGTAGAATTGAATTGGTCCACCAAGGAATCAAGATGGAGAAGGGAGAAAAGTATAGTCAGTGCAGGAGTGATGTCCTGTGGGATTGGAGGTCCCAATGAGGACAACTAACAGGCTTGAGGAGTACGAGGCAGATGAAGAGGTGGAATGGAAGGAGATTGTGATTAGAAAAGGAAAAACCAGAGTTCATGAGCATGGAAATTTGGGGGTAACGGCATATGAATGCCCAATCTTTCATTAAAACCCAACCCATTCCACTTTGGGATAGTTCCATTTGTAAGCAAGATTTCCTTTCTATCAAGCCTAAATGTGCCTCATTTCAATTTCTACTCAGTGTTCCCAATCTTCCTTGGGATAAGCAGAACAAATCTAATCTTTTTTTCAATTTATACCAGTGGTTCCTAAACTTTTTTGGCCTCCTGCCCCCTTTCCAGAAAAAATATTACTTAGCCCCCTGGAAATTAATTTTTTTTAATTTTAATAGCAATTAATAGGAAAGATAAATGCACCTGTGGCCATCACTGCCTTCCTTGATCGATGCAGCACCCACCAGGGGGCAGTAGCACCTACTTTGGGAATCACTGGCTTAAAGAGAAACACCATTTAAAATCACCCTAGACAATATAAAATTCTTAGGAATCTATCTACCAAAACAAACAAAGGAATTATACGAACATAACTACAAAACACTTTCCAAACCACTAAAACTAGATCTAAACAACTGCAAAAACATTGAGTGCTCATGGGTAGGACGAGCTAACATAATAAAAATGACCATTCTACCCAAATTAATTTACTTATTTAGTGCCATACCTATCAAACTACCAAAAAACTTTTTTACTGCATTAGAAAAAAATATAACAAAGTTTATTTGGAAGAACAAAAGATCAAGAATATCAAGGGAAATAATGAAAAAAAAATGTTAAGGAAGGTGGCTTAGCGGTACCAGATATTAAGCTATACTATAAAGCAGCAGTCATCAAAACAATATGGTACTGGCTAAGAGATAGAAGGGAGGATCAGTGGAATAGACTTGGGGTAAGTGACATCAGCAAAACAGTGTATGATAAACCCAAAGAGCCCGACTTTTGGGACAAAAATCCACTATTTGACAAAAACTGCTGGGAAAATTAGAAAACAATATGGGAGAGATTAGGTTTAGATCAACATCTCACACCCTACACCAAGATAAATTCAGAATGGGTGAAAGACTTGAATATAAAGAAGGAAACTGTAAGTAAATTAGGTTGACACAGAATAGTATACTTGTCAGATCTCTGGGAAAGGAAAGATTTTAAAACCAAGCAAGAGTTAGAAGAAAATTACAAAATGTAAAATAAATAATTTTGATTATATTAAATTAAAAAGGTTTTGTACAAACAAAAACAATGCAACCAAAATCAGAAGGGAAACAACAAACTGGGAAAAAATCTTTATAACAAAAAATTCTGACAAAGGTCTAATTACTCAAATATACAAGGAGCTAAATCAATTGTATAAAAAATCAAGCCATTCGGGCAAGGGACATGAATAGGCAATTTTCAGATAAAGAAATCAAAAGTATCAATAAGCACATGAGAAAGTGTTCTAAATCTCTAATAATTAGAGAAATGCAAATCAAAACAACTCTGAGGTATCACTTCACACCTAGCAGATTGGCTAAAATGAAAGAAGGGGAGCATAATGAATGCTGAAGGGGATGTGGCAAAATTGGGACATTAATGCACTGCTGGTGGAGTTGTGAACTGATCCAACCATTTTGGATGGCAATTTGGAACTATGCCCAAAGAGCTCTAAAGGACTGCCTGCCCTTCAATCCAGCTATAGCATTGCTGGGTTTGTACCCCAAAGAGATCATAGATAAACAGACTTGTACAAAAATATTTATAGCCGTGCTATTTGTGGTGGCGAAAAACTGGAAAACGAGGGTATGTCCTTCAATTGGGGAATGGCTAAACAAATTGTGGTTATGCTGGTGATGGAATACTCTTGTGCTGAAAGGAATAATAAACTGGAGGAATTCCATGTGAACTGGAATGACCTCCAGGAATTGATGCAGAGTGAAAGGAGCAGAGCCAGAAGAACATTGAACACAGAGACTGATACACTGTGGTAAAATCAAATGTAATGGACCTCTGTACTAGCAGCAATGTAAGAACTACAGGAGTGGAAACACAGAAGAAAAACAACTGCTTGAACACTTGGGTTGATGAGGACATGATTGGGGATGTAGACCGGAAAAGACCACACCAATGTAACTATCAATAATATGTAAATAAGTCTTGACTGACCACACAAGTTAAAACCAATGGAAATGCAAGTTAGCTACTGCAGGGAGCAGGGTGGGGGAGGGGGGCTTGAGGGGATGAAGAGTAAAGTAAAAATATGAATTATGTAACCATGGAAATTTTTTCTAAAAATTTAAAATTAAAAAAAAAATAGAGCTTCAGCCCTGGAGTCAGTCAGAAGAACTCTACATTCAAATCTGGACCCAGACACTTCTTAGCTATATGACCCTGGGCAAGTCATTTAATCCCCACTGCCTAGTCTTTACTGTTCTGTCTTGGAACCAATACACAGGATTGATTCTAAGACAGAAAATAAGGGTTTAAAAAAAAATAGAAGACTTAATAGAAAGGTGGCTCAGTAGATAGAACACCGGGCCTGGAGACAGGGGCTCCTGATTCAAATCTGGACTCAGACACTTCCTAGCTGTGTGACCCTGGACAAGTCACTTAACCCCCATTGCCTAGCCCTTTACTGCTCTTCTGCCTTGGAGCCAATACACAGTACTCATTCTAAGACAGAAGGTACAATTTTTTTTTTAAGTTAAAAATAACTAACACCTCCTTTCCAGGGTTGTTTTGAGGATCAAATGAGAAAGTGTGTATATAGTTCTTTGCAGACCTTAAAGTGTTCTATAAAATGCTAGCTATTATCACACACCACACCAGTTAAAAGGACTATTTGTTCTTTATTTTCTTATTGTGAATATAGGGGACTCTAGAAGATTTCAAGCAAAGACAAGGTAACCATATGCAATTACCCACAAATACTCCACTTCCATGCTCATGAACTTTGAAATCTTAATTTTTGTTTGTCATGGACCTCTTTGGCAGCCTGGTGAAAACCTCGAACCCTTTTTTAGAATCATGTTTGTACATATTTTTAATGTTTTTTAACCAATTACATTTCCACACAAATTTCCCTAAGTTGTATGATTGAATTTATCTCCCTCCCTCTCTTCTCTTCCTCCTCCCAAAGCTGGCAGGCAAGAATCATGCTTTTAAATGTATAAAGTTAAATGCATGAGATTACAAAGGAAACCCATTATATTGAAATACAATTATCCATTATTTTTAAAAACAGTTTTACAGGAATGAATAATAAACTGGAGGAATTCCATGTGAACTGGAAGAATCTACAGGAACTGATACAAAGTGAAATGAACAGAACCAGGAGAACATTGTACACAGAAAGTGAAACATTGTGGAACTATCCAATGTAATGGACTTTGTTACTACAAGACAATCCCAAGGGACTCATGAGAAAGATGCTGTCCTTGAGGAGAAAAAAAAAAAAACTGGGGGAGTAGAAACACAAGAAAAACAAATGATTTGTCATTTGTTTATATGGATATATGATTTGGGGTTTTGGTTTTAAAAGGTTGCTCTATTGCAAAAATGAATAATATGGAAATAGGAGGTCCTGGATTCAAATGTGACCTCTGATACTTCCTAGCTATGTGACCCTGGACAAGTCACTTAACCCCCATGGCCTACTTACCACTCTTCTGCCTTAGCACTGATACTAAGAAGATAAGGGTTGTTTTTTTATTAGCTATCTTTTTTTTTTAATGTTGAACTTTTTTTTTAATGACATGTAGAAATAATCGACAATTGTTTTGGGGTTTTGTTTTTTTTGACATTTTAGGATTTCTATTTTCTACCCCCCTCCCATCCCTTAATTAAGACAGTAAATAGTGTGATAAAAATTATACCCATTCTCAGTGAAGGATTAAAAAAAAAAAAAAAAGATATTTACAATGTGCCAAGCACAGTGCTCAGCCCTGAGAATACAAAGACCAAAAAAATGAAACTTCCTCATTGGCCATCCACACTGGGGCTCATCCTGTGCTGAGCTCCTCAGAGGGCCAGAGTCAGGGGTCCCCGTGGAAGGGCAGCCCGGGATTATGGGTTGGGGTCCCCGGGTCCCCCTCCCAGCTCTGCCACTTACTAGCTGCGCAACCTTTAGCCCGTGGCTTTCCTTCTGGGGCTCCGGGGCTCGCGGTGGACGGCCCCTCAGGGCCCTTCTCATGTCCGTGGCCAGATGACAGAGATCCTCCGGGAGGAAACCGAAGGCGCGGGTTCTGCTGAAGTCGCGGTTTGAGGCTCTAATTGCTTTCATCTTTTACCAGCATCAATAATACATGCTACCCAGCCCACATGGTCCTTCACCACCGCCGTTATTAAAACAATAAAGCAATATCCGAGGGGTGGTTACTAGGAGCTAATAGCCCCTCTGGGGGGTGAGCGACACCCAGGAGACGCCTTAATCTTCTATATAAAAAAAGCTCCCCCCCTCCCCCTCCCAACATTTCATATGAGTCTGGTTTGGGGGGGCTGCTCACGGTTTCTCCGGGGGGGGGCCGGGAACCCGTAAGGGGAAATGTTCTAGGCGTCGTTCCCCCCCCACCCCAAGTCGGTAGAAAGAACAACACACCGAGATTGAGAGGTCCTGGATGGAAACCCAGTCCGTCCCTGCCTGCTGGGGGCCCCTAGGGGACGCCATCTATGTCGGGGTCCTCCATGGGGAATCCGTTTCCTTCCAAGCCAGAGTCGCGTCTGCTCTGCGCCCGCATCTCCCCTCTCTGAAAGCCACCAGCCACGCTCTCATTCATCCCGGCATCTCCCCGTCACGGAAATTCTATCCCCAGTACGGTCCGCCTCTCTGGAAACGAAGAGGCCACCGGAGGCCCCACTGGCTAGCGGGCAGTCTTTGGGACGGGGCGACCCAGCCGGTCACTTCCTCGGCTGACGTCCTGGACGTCTTTGCAGCTCGTATCCTGAGGGCTCAGGCCAGGGCTTGGCTTGTGGTTGTTCAGACACGTTTGACTCTCTGGGATTGGTTAGGGTTTCCTTGGCAAGGAGACTTGGGGCGGTTCGTCTGTCCTGCTCCAGCTCCTTTGACAGATGAGGAAACTGAGGCAAACAGGGAGAAGCGAACAGCCCACCTAGACTAAGAGATCCAGGCTGGAAACCTGGGCCATCCCTGCTAGTAAATGTCTTGTCGGGCTAGTGAATGTCTGAGGCTGTATTTGTACTTGGCTCTTCCCAACTCCGGTCTGGTCCGGTGCTCTATCCACCGCACTGCCTAAGCCAGTGATGGGCAACCTTTTGAGGTTGGTGTGTCAAAATTGGCCAAAAAAACGAGCATAACTTGGGTGGTATCACTTTAAGAGAAAAAACCTAATTTCAAGATATTTATAGTTTAAATAACAAAAATGTATAATTGTAATATATAACTATTTAATAAACCAAAATAGGTAAATTAGTATAGGTAGAATTGTCATCTATAGTGCACAGAGTGTCTACACTATACTAGAGCAAATGTTTCATCCTCGGCATGCAGCCCTATACTTCTCTGTATGCAGCTGCGTGTCATCGAAAATAGCTACGAGTGTCAGTGGTGACACGCGTGTCATAGGTTTGCCATCACCGGCCTAAGGCGTAGTAGGTGTTTGTTCATTTATTCATCTGTAAAATGATCTTTAGAAGGGACTAAACTTGCAATCAGCTAGTCTTGGGTAAATCCCACCAAAGATACTTCCTTTGGTTCTGACTCTGGGCCAAGACACTCAATCTTGTGCCTCATGTGAATGGCGAGCAGACTTGGCCTTGAAGGTCCCTGCCAGCTCCATGACAGGCTGGGGCAGAGCCTTAAAGTGGGAAGGAATCAACGAGGCCATCCAGCCCACACACAGACACGGGCCCCATTCTACAGAGGACACTGAGGCCTTGACTGTTGAGGTCACATAATCATCATCATCATCATCATCATCATCATCATCATCACCATCATCATCATCATCATCATCATCATCACCATCGTCATCATCATCATCATCATCATCATCACCACCATCATCATCATCATCATCATCATCATCATCATCATCATCATCATCAT
>NW_025399023.1:0-3364 GCF_016433145.1 Gracilinanus agilis
AAGGAGAAGGAGAAGGAGAAGGAGAAGGAGAAGGAGAAGGAGAAGGAAGAAGGAGAAGGAGAAGGAGAAGGAGGAGAAGGAGGAGAAGGAGAAGAAGGAGAAGGAGAAGGAGAAGAAGGAGAAGAAGGAGAAGAGATTGTGTAATTTGATATCTTCAGTCAATTAGAGTCTGCAGTCAGAAAGTTCAGTAAGGAGAGGCCCATTCCAGTGGAAGAGGACGTTCAGATGGAAGAGGACATAGAGGAAGAGGATTTGGGATACAGGATTTATGGACTTTGTATTAAGACTGATAAACTTATGACTTGAACTGATAAAACTTCATTTTCAAGGATTTTCTTAAAGAAGAGGATTAATCATAGACAATTTGGATAAATGGTTTGAAAGTATTTTGGGTAATGTATATAGAATCACTACATACTCATATGCATCCAACATTGCACATAAAACTATCAAGACCTTCGATGGAGAAGAGGAGAAGAAGAGGAAAGCTGGAGAGAAGAGGAGATTTCCTAGAAGAATGGAACATCATAAGGAGAAAGGAGATCTGCAGGAGATCTGGAGTTTTGGTAGGTATCATGCATCCATCAGTAACATGTTGCAACACAATATAGCAAAGAAACAACATAACAAATCAGATACATACAACACAAACATGTTAGGATACATTGTGTTCCTTATGGAATGAAACAATGTATAAATACTAATAAAATTAGAATTAGCTATAGGATAAGTAAGTACTAACAAGAGATAGTTAGTTACTAACAAAGATTAGCTAGTTGTTTAGGTAGATGTAGCTAGACTAATATACTAATACCTTAGGGTTAGTTTAGAATAGTTTGGTGAAATAGATATGATATTAGATTAGGTTAGAGGATAAGATAAGGTACTAATGTACACTACAGTGCAGATACAACAAACATAACACAATTGCATTACATGGAGAACATATAACATATTACAGATCACATATCACAAATAATGTAAATAGTTGTGTAAATAGTATGTGTATTTGTAAATTGTATTATAGTGTAAGTATTGTATATATGTAAAGGGTGTACATATGTATATTTGACATGTATATGCTATATGTACATATATGTATATGTATATCATAAATGTATATATTATGTATATATTGTATGTATGTATCATATGTATATATGTGTATAAATGTAAATTTTGTTAATACTTTGATATAATTGAAATGCAAACATTCAAATGTAATTTGCATAAGGGAATTTGAGGTTTTGTTTTGATTTTGATGTAAAGACTTATGCAATGTTGTGTTAAAATGTATTTTCCAAAATGGTTTGCATTTATTAGTTGGTAGGATATTTCTGTATTAGAATAGGAGTTATGTTTAATGTTTGTTTTGACTTTTGTGTTGATATTTCATATTTGCTGTTGATTTTGTTGATTTTGTTGGAAATTTTGCATTGTTACTTGTTGCTTTATGCTTTGAACTATGTAACTGTTCAATGTATTTTTCCTTTTACCTTTCCTTGTTGAAATCCCTAGTGTAGGGTAGAGTAGGATAGTGTTAGATAGAATAGAGTTAGTGTAGGTTGTTTGTTATTTTGGGTTAGAATTTTAGTTTAGTTTATAGTGCACAAATACCAAAATTTTGTTAATTTTGGCTTTGTGCAAAGGGGGGAACTGTTGTGAGGAAGATTAGTTAGTAATAGTGTTGGACCTAGCAGGAAGGGCTGGAGGATTCCAAGATGGAATGAAGGAGCAGGAAGTTGCTTGTGCTCTGAGAGAGACTCCATTAGTGGTTGGCACAAACTGTTGCTAGCCCTGGGAGATCTCAGAGTTAAGGACACCCTACATCCTGATTCCCTGGGATCCTCAGTGGTGGTGGCTTTCAGAAAGTGGAGAAGACCTGCAGAGCTGCACCAAGTGGAGGAGGGGTTTGGGATCTGGTTGACAGCATCTCAAGCACACTCTCTCTACTTGGGAACCTTGGACCACCTTGGCTTTTGGCATCCTGTGATCATCTTTGGATTACCGTGAGAACTCTCAAAGCCACCCTCAGGCCCTTTAAATGTGCTGGTCAAACCTGGCTGGAATCAGGTTTAAAGTAGCCTTCCCAGTGACTCCAGTACTGCTCCTTTGAGCCCTACCCGGCCTAGGTCAATTAGAATTAGAGTAGACAAGTCCTCCCCTTGCCCCTGTGATTTGCCCTTTAGGTTTTTAAGTGCAGAATCCCCTATCCCACCTTTATTTAGTTAATCATAATTAAAACTGTTAAAACTTTTACTTTGCCTGCTGGTTCCATAGACCCTGGCCTAGGGGTGAGCTGGGTGAGCTGGGCGAACTGCCATTCTTGACAGTTACCAGCTTAGCAGTGAACTCTGGTCTCCCTATCCTGGTTGGTCCTGTCTCTCCTTCAACCCAGTGTGTGTACCCACAACCATTTAGGTTATATTTTAACATCCCTGGGGCCCCATCTTTTACAGTTGTCATAAAACCAGGTGGCTTCTGTGGGGAGGTACTTGCGGTATGAATACTCAGCAGCTGTAGGATATTTAAAATTTTAATTTAATTGTATTCCCTTAAATTATAAATGTATATGTAATAATAGAATTCTATATAATGTATAATAAATAATTATATATTATATATAACAAAATGATACATTTATTTATAAATTATAAAATTAATTCAAATTTTAGGCATTTCCCCATCATTTTTAAGTCTATATGATCAGCATAACTTCAAATAAAATCCCAATTTGTAGCATTTGCCTATTTCTGAACTGTAAATATTCACAAAATAATTTAACAATTGGTTTTCATAAGCAGGTTCAGGCTAGCTCTGGCACATCCTTGCCCTTGGCCCCTTAAGACTATGTGAAAATTGTATTATCTGCTAGGCAAGTTGCCCTTGACTTGCAACAGGCTTCATTGACATGAATGAAGTTTATGTCCCTTTTGGCCTCCAAGGTGGGTCCAGAATTACAAAGTGAGAAAAGTAGAAGGGAGGACAGAGGCCAATAAATCCGACTTACACTTGAAAGAGAATCTCCTCTGGAGTAAGTGGTTATATAAACCTGGAACCTAGAGAATATCTGGTGAAAACTTCCTCCCTTCTCTTGGTAGAAAGGAGGGGGAATATGGATGGGCACAGTTACATTTCTTGTCAGATACAATCACAGTGTTAGTTGAAGTTAACTGTTTACTTTTTTTTTATGAGAAGTTTCAAATGGGGGGTTTCCTTGAAATTAGTATGATATTTGAAGCAAATACATTGATAAAATTTAAAATAAATGTGGGCACCAAAACTTTAATATACAGTTTTCATGTTTTTTTAATTTCGATATTTTAAAAGTTTAATTTCTTTATTTATTATTTATTATATTTTA
>NW_025399024.1:0-12011 GCF_016433145.1 Gracilinanus agilis
ATATATATATACTTTTAGATGGCATTTCCCAAATTCCGATTAACACCACTGAAGCACTGCAATTTTTAGAACTTAAGAGGATAGATAACTGGATTTGTAGTCAAGAAGACTCAGGCTCATATTCTACCTGTGACAGCAACTAGCTGTTAAATGATCCTATGCAAGTCACTCAAACATGCCAAGTCTTCGTTTCATTACCTTCAAAAGGGAAATCATACTGCCTTTTAATACCCACTTTCCAGGATGATTATAGGGGCCAAATGAATTAATGTGTATCAAGTGCTTTACAAATTTTAAAACTCTATCACAATGTGTTATCATTGTTTACACAGTGGTCCTGTATAACATAGGCTTATATACCATTGCTTTAAGTTACCAAAAAAAAAGTTATTTGCCTATGTAATGTAACAAATAAAATTGATATAGAAGGATATATTTAAAAATATTAGGATTTTATTGTAATCCATATTGGTAATTAAGCCACATGCCTGATAAGATCTAGTTCAAATACCGCGCCATATCTCTGACCCCAAGCTGCTTCAGAGGAAAAGAGTGCGTCCCAATCACATCCTGAGTCTTATACCTCTCTCTACGTAATCACACTTCCTGCCTGCCTGTATTACACAAGAGGAATCATGGGAAATGTAGTTTGTAAGAGATCTAAATGTCCACAGGAAGTTTAAATCAGGGATCTCAATATTAAGTTCCAAGAATCCCACATTTCCAATATCACATTAATAATGATTGCAGAATAATAGTTTGTGCCAATGCCATTTCTATTGGGACCTTATGGAACTATTGAGATAAAAATTGCATACTTTAAAGTTTTCAAAATATTGAAAACATCTTATTCAAGACTCACAATTGCTTTGTAAATGTTATTATCATCCTTTACTAATGAACAAACTTATGTATCACAAACAGGATTTGAACCTAGATCCAACCTATTCCAAACCTATCTATCATTTTAAGGTGTCATCTTGATAGAAGACTAAAGGCACAATAAGCATCAATTTCATTGTCATGTAGACAAAATGAAAGTCATTTTGTCACACAGTAACAGTTCTTAAAGATGCTTTTTGTTCTAAATTCTTGATTAGCTTTTTTAATGTAGGATAAAGTAGAAAATTAATATTTCCAGATATGTGAAATGAATATATTCACCTTTTTCTGAAATCTCAGTTGTGTAGAATCATTTAGATCAATTTGCTTTCCCCAGCTTCAATTTCCTCATCTGTAAAACAATACTAGACAGACTTTGTGGTCTGCTAGTCCAATCCCTCCTAGAAACAAAGAAGCAGAGGCTGAAGGTATTGACTGTCTTGCTAAATGCCATAGAGCCTTGTTTTCCACACTGCACACTTTGGTCAAGCTGTAGCCCAACCTTTGACCTCAAGTCCCAAAGATTGCATTGTGTGTTTGGATTTTGTTGTGCAGAGAAAGAGCCTAATTTCCACTGGCTTAGGAGGAACACAGATCCTTCTTTTGATTAATGCAATGGAGGGTTGCTCAACTGTGTAAAGACAGATACCACCCCAGGAGAAAAATAAGGATGACTGTCATGTGACATTTTCTCTTGATTTTCAAGACATTAATTTTATCATTAGAAATGGAATATGCTTCCACCCTTGTATTTTGACCACAGGTGTGTTTAACTAAAGCTCCCCAAAGTAGGAGAATTTTCTGGGCTTTTTCACCCTGGTTCTGTACAACATTAGGCTGGGCAATTGAGCATATATTGAACTTCTTTAGAAAAATAAAATATTGGACCAGTGTCTGTACATGTGATTTGCTAAGTGTCATTAACCCTCTTACTCTCTTTTTAAACCCCTTGAAATTTGACTTCTGACTTCATTTCACTAAAAATGCGATTTCCAGTTACCAATGATTTCTTAATTATCATATCTCATGGCTACTTCTCAGTTATGATCTTTCTTGACTTTTCTGCAGCATTTGACACTATTGACCATATTCTGCTACATACTCTTTTCTCTCTGGGTTTTAATGACACTTCTCTCCAAGTTTTTCTACTTGTCTGACTTCCTTTCTTTGTTCTTTAGCTGATTTGTCATTCATATGATACCAGCTAACTCTGTCTCTGAAGTCTCTATCCTATTTTACATTCGCTTCTTTTTCCTTCTAACCTCTTAACTCGGTATCCTCATTGATTCCCTTAAATTCAATCACCACCTTTACACACATGACTCATATATATATGTATATATATATACACACACATAATATCTAGCTCTAATCTTTCCTATGTTTTACCTCACTCCTCATACACACATCAATTTGTAATTAATCTTTTACTTTTGAGGGAACCAGATCAAATAAAGAAATTATTCAGTTCTTAAAAATGTTCCTTGTTGACACTAATGTACTGCTAGTGGAGGTGTGAATTGGTCCAACCATTCTGGAGGGCAATTTGGAACTATGCAAAGGGCTTTAAATGACTGCCTGCCCTTTAATCCAGCCATACTACTGCTGGGTTTGTACCCCAAAGAGATCATAGGGGAAAAGACTTGTACAAAAATATTTATAGCTGTGCTCTTTGTGGTAGCAAAAAATTGGGCAATGAGGGGGTGTCCATCGATTGGGGAATGGCTGAATAAATGGTGGTATATGATGGTGATGGAATATTATTGTGCTGAAAGCAATAATGAACTGCAGGAATCCCATGTGAACTGGAAAGACCTCCAGGAATTGATGCAGAGTGAAAGGAGCAGAGCCAGGAGAACCTTATACACAGAGACTGATACATTATGGCACAATCGAATATAATGAACTTTTCTACTAGCAGCAGAGCAATGACCTGGGACAATCCAGAGGAACTTGGGAGAAAGAATGCTATTAACATCCAGAGAAAGAACTATGGAAATAAAAACACAAAAGAAAAACATATGATTAATCACTTGGTTCAATAGGGATAGGATTAGGGTTTTGATGTTAAAAGATCACTCTACTGCAAATATGAATAACATGGAAATAGGGTTTGAACAATGATAGATGTGTAACCCAGTGGAACTGCTTGTTGGCTTTGGGAGGGGAGGAGTAAAGAATGACGGGAGGGGAATCATGAATCATGTAACCATGTAACCATTGAAAAATATTCTGAATTTTAAAAGATTTAAAAAAATATTCCCTGTCCTCAAGATTATGTGTTTTAATTGGAGATATAGTTTATAATCTCTAGGTACTTGAGTAGGTGGGAGTTGATCTCATAGAGGAAGATACTTGTAATGGGGAGAACCAAGAAGGGCTTTCTGCAGAAGGTGAGATTTGAATTGAGTCTGGAAGGAAGGCAACATGGAAGCTAAGTGGAAGAGGTAAGGTGGAAAGCATTCCAGACATGGAGGATACTCATTGCAAAAGCATGGAGGTGAGTGATGGAATGCTATGTTCTTGGCATAGCTGGATCATGATGGGGAATAAGATGTAAAAAAAAAAACTGAAACGATAACAAGGGGCCAACTTAGGAAAAGCTTTATATGCCAAACCGGAGATTTTTTTTTTATCTGATTGTGGAAGGAAACGTTATATTCCATCACCCAGATTTATAGTTTTGGTGTCATTCTTGAATCCTGACTCCCCCTTACTCAGTGAGTTACCAATTCCTATTATTTCTATCTCCACAATATCTCTCATATATATCCTCTTCTTGCAGTTCCCCAAACCACCCTCTGAAGCAGGGGTCGGCAACGTATGGTTCTCGAGCCGTATCTGCCTCTTTTGAGGGCCAGATATGGCTCTTTCTGCAGGAGCCATAAAGTCCATTTTTTCAGGCGCTGTTACAGGAGCGGCACTGTGAGCACTGTACGGCTCTCACGAAATTACATTTTAAAAAATGTGCCGTTTATGGATCTCACGGCCAAAAAGGTTGCCAACCCCTGCTCTGAAGGATGGTTTTGGGATTGCAAGAAGGGTCCTTCTGGCCCATTACAACGAGCTGCTTAAGTGATTTTTTTTCTAAAGCATGAGTCTTATCACATCACTCTCCTACCCTATGAAGGAATGAAGGGAAAAAAAACCCATTTATTAAGCATTTTTGTTCAAAGCACTCTGTTTGGATACTTAGCTATTGGACTGTCCCTGCTTCCAAGGAGCTCGCATTCTAATGGGGAAGAAAAGACATATGGTAGGCTTCAGCTGCACTTTAGATGTAGAGGTCAAAGCAGATGCTAATAATGCCTCTTCATTAATGCCATTTCTACTGATAAATTCATAATGGTTTCTGAGGTCCACCTATTTCTCAGTGACAAAGGTTTTGAAGGTAAGAATTTTCTCTTCTAGGTCTTTAGTAGCAATGATTGGAGCCCCTGCAGGAGGTAGGCTACATTTCCACGGGATTGCTTCCCATGATGATCCCTGGAAGCAATCCTTTTCCTAAGACTCTTGGGTTTAGAGTTCCAGGCTAATTCCATCAAGGTCTGAGGGGAGATGGTGGCCACAGTGGTGGTAGGTTTGACCTATTTGTCACATTCCTTCTCCTATATTCCTCAGGCTTCCTTTCTGCTTCAGCTAGACTGGCTTGCCTGCCCTGTATGTGGCAGCCAGATGGCAATTGGCAGGAATGGCTGGCTCCTTTTCCACTGGAGTCTCCTCCCTAGATTATGGCTATGAGGTCTAAGTGGAAGTAGGATCAGTGTTGTGAGGGATACTGTTATTCCTAGGGCTGTTATGCATATCTGCCCATTGGTCATAGTTGGCCAACATCCATTGCAGAGGTGAGTTAGGTGGGAGGCCCCTTCCATTAAATGATTTCTCTACTCAGTGATGGCTGTGGAAGGCTAGGTGAGGAGTAGGTCTAGCAGTTTGGGTCACACTGTTCTTCCCAAGGTTTTGGGGTTCAGGGTACTGAACTCTCTTCATTTGTGTTCAAGGGGAGATGATGATCAAAGTAGGGGTTGTTTGACCTGCCTGGCACATGCTGCTTCTAGTTTGTCACTGCTACTTTAGCTAGGCTGAAAAAAATATAAACTCCAATGGTTCCCTGTTACATCTAGAATCAGATATAAACTACTCTATTTGGCATTTGCAACTCTTGAAAAGCTAGACTCTAAATTTTTCTAGTCTTCAAACACCTTTCTTCCTTTTGGCTCAGCTAAAAAGCCCTACTTATTGTCCCTCACACACAGTATTTCATTTCCATAGTTTGTATCGGGCTGTCCACCATACTTGGAATGTTCTTCATCCTTACTTCTGCTTCTTGGAATCTTTGGATTTCTATAATCCTCAGTCCAAGTACCACCTTCTACATAAAGTCTTACATGGTCTCCCCAGATGGTAGTGCTCACCCTCTCAAGACTACCTTTGGATCCACTTGGTCCGTTTTTATTTTTATTTTCATACTTCTTTACATACATGTTGTCTCCTCCATTAGAATGCAAGTTCTCTGAGGGCAAGGGCTGTTTTTACTTTTCTTTGTATCCATATTGCTTAAAGTGCCTCACACAATAGTAGGTGCTGAGCTTGTTAATCAGAGCTAAAGCTTGTAAGTCATGGATCCTTGTTACCCCCAAAGTACGTCATTGAAATTCAACTTCTTTGGCACCACAAAGGCAAGGCTTCATTCGTTGATGCAGGCCTGTGTTGTCTCTGAGCTCCATTTTGTAGTAAGCTAACTTGGGATGCCAGTGACTTGCAAAACATATTGTTTAAACATGTTCCGATTGCTAACAGACCATACTGTTATGCCTTTTAGATTCCAGTAAACCATATGAAAATGCTAATTATTGAGTCTACATTAATTTGTATAAATTATGCAAATTGAGTAGCAATTAAGCACTACTGTGGCTGAGGTGGATTCCATGCTATTTTTTAACTTTAATGTTGGACTGACATAGATTCTGTTCACTAAAATAAATTGTTTTATTGTTGAGTGTTTACAAAGCAATTGCTGATGGTAATTGGTTGTAGATGACACTATTGTGCATTTCCTGAAGATTTATTTAACCATATGCACTGCAAGGGAAAAAAGGTCAAGGAATAACATAGACTATTATTGCATTTCATTCAGGGAAAATTGTGCCTGTCGATTAACAGTCAATTCTAGCAAATGCACCAGAGGAATAAATATAGGGAGAATATACGTACCCACATAATGGAGAATATAATACCTATTTGTGTGGTAGAGGATATAGAGAGAACTCATAATTGTGTAGTAGAGAATATAAAGAGTTGAGACACCTTGTGTTAGAGAATGTAAGTACACACTTGTATAGGAGAGAATATAAATAGGAAAGCTACACAATCAAGTCTAGAGAAAACTTCCTGGAAAATCAAGAACATAGACTATAGGGACATCAAGCTATATTTACATATACACACACTTATCTATATATTAAGGATTTAGAGGAAATATATGCCCAGGAATATAGTTCCACTTGGTTAAATGCATCTTTAAAATCTAGATTATCTTATTTTCTCCTTCCTTAAAAGGAAATTCCCTCTCACCCCTAATATGAAAAATACCCAATGGAGTTGGTCCATTCTGTGTTACTGACTTTTGCTAAGAATTCCTAAATCATAAGGGACTAGACTAGCTCTTCTTAATACATAATAGCCTCAAGATGGATGCTTTGGAACATTGGTTGGAAAACTTTCTAAAATCCAGCTCACAAATTAACTCAGATAAGTCATGTCACCTTTGAGAGCACTCCTACCAATTTTCAGCTTTATTTCACAGAACCCAACTCTGTTCAAGATCATCTCTTCTCTTTGCTCTGGAACAATGACATCAATAGCATTATTGTAGATCACAAAAGTGATTGCAGGGAGCATCCATCTGGCTCTGACTTCTTCTAGATTTGGTTTTTCAGATGTGATAGTTCAACATACTGTCACATCAACATGGTGGAAAAAGATGAATCTTTCTTTAGATCGAAAATGATTGTGGGGAGAAAAGAAGCATGTAAATGCTAATAGGAAATTTCAGTAATGGTTTTAGGTCAGAAATTGGGAATTTCTGTGGTTAAGGAGATTGCGGCAAGCCTTAATGATTTATTTCATCGTCATTTCGTGACTCAGTGATGAACTTTGGAAATCCAGTTTTGTATCAAGTGCTCTTTCTGAGAGTTTCACCAACATTTTAAAAAATGTTTAAATATGCTCACTGGGATCATATTTATGCCATTGTTCTAAAAAGAATTTCAGTATAAAATTAAAAAAAATAAATTTGCAATTGGTTATTTTTATGGTTTTTAGAAATGTGTTCTGCTTAACATCAAAATCATTTTTCACATTGCCTTTTAGCTTGACATAGATCAACATCTTAAATATTTGAAAGGGAAATGATTAAATGATGCATTTCATTGTTCCTTTACTTTTTGCTAATGAATTTGCTGATACATCACTGAGGTTTTCTTGCAAGTGGCTCTGGATTGTTGTGATATCAGATTTGTGATTCTCTGAGGTTTCGAAGGGAGGTCTGTCTGCTTTTTTGAAAATATATGTCTGGGTCGGTTCCAGCCCCACCCCATCATACTCTACTCCTCCCAAATGTCTACAGATTGATTGTAAATATCGTTACTTTCTCAAATCACTCACCGCATCAGCATTTCACATGGACATCTATCTTCTCTTACATATGAGGATTCATAAATTTGGATGGAAGTCAAAACCTGAGATTGATTTTTGACAGTGTTGAGATAGGATTGAATGGAATTCAGTAAATAGGATTGGATGGAATTAAATATGTATTGTGCCAGGCACAATGTTAGGCACTGGGGATAAAAAGATGAAACCAATCTTGGCCTTGCCTCATAAGAATTTTATTTTATTGCATCTTAGTAGCGGTCTTCATTTACTATTTTATCTTTTAAAAATCTGTCATTTTATATGACTCACAAACAGAGAACAGCACTCTAGCATTTGTTGTATGCCTATCATGGACATACAAAGAGGAAAGCAGGCCTACCCTCAAGGAGCTTATATTCTCCTTTTAGGGGAAAAAAGGTAAGCATATAAATAAATGTAAAAGATGTAGAAATAAAATACTAAATACATCTCAACCCTTCTTTGCCTTAGGTTATGGTTACCAGTTACTTTGGCCAAAAAGTCGCCTTCCTTGGCTTGTTCTGACTGATTTGAAAGAACGGAAATGTCTTAACTTAAATCCTTGATAATGTCAGATCTTTGTAATGTTCCTTTCTGCAGAAAAGCCCGTAAGAGAATTGCTTCAAAACTCAAAAAAAAAAATCCTGAGTTTGAACTGGCCTAATTATTTGCTCAACAGCTGAGAACTTGGGGAATTGTATTCTCCGGATGTGAATTCCAGATACAAATGAGTATATCTGCACTTTGTGTTGCCAGCAGATTAAGCCAATAGAAAAATAGATCTCTACCCATTTTCAGTGAGCAGTGAAATCTGAATCTATAGCTTGCAATTGAAGCCATTTTCCCCAAAGCCTTTGAGGGCTGTTACTCAGTCTGGTGTAAACAATTTATTGTGAAAGTCCTAGAATATTTGCATTTTAATTAAAGAAAAATTTAATTAAATACCAAACTTTAATCAGAAAAGCAGAGTTTGGGCAGACAGTGCACTGGCATGTTAAGGAGCCTATTCTGAGGGGATGTGTGCTCCTGCAAGGCTGGGTTTTGTGCCATTTAAATAGCAAAATGGCATCTGGGTCTCTTCTGGTGAAGTTATTTGAAAACGACTCCCAGCTGCCTTTGGGGCCCTCACTCCGAATTTGAGAGGGAGGCTTGTATTCTGAAGTGCTGTCATTCTAGGGGTGAGTTGAGATATCCCAGTAATAGAGCGATAAAGAGGGAGAGAATTTCCTGAGGTGATCACAACAAGAAGTATAGTCTTTATTCCCTTGAGAGTTGAAGTCTCAAGAAATGGACGACTTTGAAACCCAAAGGGCAACTGGACTCTTGATGGGATAAATTCCATTTGGTTAGAGGGTAGTTTAAATTCTATTGCTCTGTCCACTGATTGCTCAGGTCACCTAGATTCAGGCACCTTAAAAATTCTTTTCTCCCCATATGTTAGGAGCATTTGATTCTTTCTCCTCTCTACCCTAGCATCTAAAAATATACGGCCAAGTTAAAGTTCTTCACATTCTTCTACCTTGAAAAGATGCTCTTGCATCTGATTTACAGGTCCTCAAAAATGAGGACAGACATTAAAAAGGAACTTGGTAATCATGAGTTAAGTGTCAGACCTGAAAGCTGTAATGAAAACCGTCTTAAGAAAGTCATTTTTGAATACTAACTCCTTTGTGCTAAGTTTATGGGACAGAGGCAAAGACATGCCCTCGCCATGAGTCTAGTCAAGGCCATGCAGAAAAATAAAAGATAGCAAATGATAATAGCTAGCTCTTTAAGATTTGCAGAGTGCTTTCCACATATATCATTTGATCCTCAAAACAGTCCTCAAAAGTAGATGCTATTTTTATCCCCATTTTAATGATGAGGAATTTGAGGCAGATAGAAATTAAGTGACTTGCTCAGGGTCACACACTTAATACATGTCTGAAGCTAGATTTGAAATCAGATCTTCTTGATTCAAGGTTCAGCCCCTCTAGCCACTGTGTCATCTAGATGCATATAAAATAATGAGGCAGCATAAACTAGACATCAGATATGTGATGCAGCCAACCTGTGCCAGAGGCTAGCTATGATAATCTGTGAAAGTCTTCTTAAAGAAAGTGATATTTAAAGAGATGATAAGATTTAAATCACTAGAGAAGAAGGGCAAGGCATTCCAGGATCAGGGAAGAATCCAAGCAAAGAACCAGAGGCAGAAAAAACATATGTACAGGGATTTGTACTACCATTTTTTAATTTGTTAAACCCTTTTACAGAATGTTGTCACCAATAAGATAACCTGGTAGAGGTCAGATTTTGCAGATCTTTGAATGCCAAGTCAAGTGTTAGACCTTGTCTTTGGGCAATGGGGAACCACAGGAGTCCTTTTACTGCTTTTCCTTTGTTTGCATTTAGGATAGTTTAGGATAACTTTTTGGGTAGAGAGATTGACTAGACTGCAAGATGAATTTTGGTGATTTTAGAAGTTCAGTTGGAAGGCAGCTAGGTGGCTCAGTGGATTGAGAGCCAGGCTTAGAGATGGGAGGTCCTGGATTCAAATTTGAACTCAGACACTTCCTAGCTGCCCTAGGCAAGTCACTTAACCTCTGTTGCCTAGCTCTTACCACTCCTCTGTCTTGGAACCAAAGCATAGTATTGATTCCAAGACAGAAGGTAAGGGTTTAAAAAAAGTTCAGTTGCAAAGGAATGAAGGATTGAAAAGGAATGAAAAATTTGGCTCAAGACCTGAACATCATCCAATATTAACCATCCCTAGTAAAATGACTCTTCACTCTCATTTTATAATCAGAGCTACTTTTTTCTTTTTGTTACACATAAGAAAAAGTACTGTGTGGGATATGGGATCTTATTTAATCCTTGAGTTCCTTTCACTTTGCCAAAGCCCATGGTTTTATAGCAGTCTAGAGTGTATTAAACATTCTGCCGAAATCGTCGTGTCCTGGGTTCAGAAAGCACTCTGTTTCACTTTCTGTATACCCAGACAATGGACTCACCTCAGCTGCCCTGAGGAAGAGACTCCCAAATGGCAGGAGCAGGAAGTAAACCAGTTTTGGCAAGTGCTATTATATGCCACATGTGGGATATAAAACTCTAGGTATGGGGTTCAATTACACTAGGTCTTAAGAATAGTTTGTAATGAAATAAAGAGCAATATGTGCACACCTCCTCCCCTCTATAGTCCCAAAGAAACACCCTTCAACAACAGTTTGCATGTATGGTCTAGAGATGCTCATTGAATGGAACTATTTTTTAAAAATGCATTACATGGGTGGTTGGTCCAATGTTTTCTCCATTGCATCTTGTGCTTGGCGAGTCAAAGTAGTTTTTTCTTTTCTCTACACTGAATTTTGTATGTTACGTGGGAGAGTGGAATCATTGAGAGCAAAAACCATGCCTTTTTTGTCTTTGTATCCCTATCAGTATGAGTTCTCTATAGTTGCGGCTTAATGAATGTTTGCTGTGAGAATGAATGGTGTAAAGAAAAGCATCTGTTATGGGTATGAAGCAAAACTGAAGCAAGTCTAAAGAAATGAACACCTCCCAGTATATTAAGATGCCATAAGGTTGAAATTTATAATACTTAGACTGCAGACTGGGGACCTATATGCTCTTGCCTTCAGTTTTGCCCTATCGCTTTCAAAGTGGTGTGCCATGCCATCCCTATTAAAGACCAATGCTGCATGTCCCTGGGAGAAGAGTGTTGCTGGATGTTGGAAACCTTGATTTGGAAGAACATGATCCAAGTTGCTAGGTGTAAAACTTTTTTTCCCTCCTGGCTGTTACTACCAGCTTGTTTTAATCAAAAATAACTGTAGGGCATCTGCTGAAAATATGTGCACTTTAGTTAATCCCGGGTTACCCCAGAGAACAGCAAAATAGTTTATACATTACATTTGCTGGTAGAGAGAAATGTTAAATGCAAACAGTATTTCAAGACAAAAAAAGACAAAAATGAAATACCTCCAACCCCACCACTTCCAGCTGGTTCAAATTTATGTTGCCAGAAGGATAGACTAAGGGAACATTGAAAATGCACAACACCTTATGCATTTTTTCAATTGAAAGGATACCTTGTTATCTGGAAAGAGCTGAATGCCACAGGGAAAGAAAGGGTGGAAAGGGAGAAGCCTCCATCCAGACAGAGAAAGTCATTGACTAGATAAAGACTGATCCCCATTGTTGGTTTTTTTTTTCTTTCTGAAAATGAATCCTTTTAAACTACATATTTAAAGAGAACCTAACTATTAATGATAAGGAGCTAAAACACACACAGATTCTTCTTCTAGTGATAAAAACATCATAGTTTGTTTGGCTGTAATTGAGACTGAAATGTGCCCGTGGTTGTCAACTATTTAATGCTCAAACAAGTGTGTTGTCTCTCTCCGCCCCCCCTTCTCTCTCTCCCTGTCCCTGTCCCTCTCATTCTCCCTCTCCTCTCCTCTCCTCTCCTCTCC
>NW_025399025.1:0-7430 GCF_016433145.1 Gracilinanus agilis
CCTTCCTTCCTTTCTTTCTTTCTTTCTTTCTTTCTTTCTTTCTTTCCCTCTCCTTCTCTCTCTCTTTCTTTCTTACAATTGATAATAAAAGTTGGTTCCAAGGTTCCAGAAGAGTTGTAAGAGGTAGGCAACTGAGGTTAAATGACTAGTCCAAAATCACACCGGCAGGAAATATCTGAGACTAGATTTGAACCCAGGACTTCCTGACTCCAAGCCTGGCATCTATGTTTGATTTCAAACACTTCACAATTATGTTCCAACTACTGTCCATCACTATCAACAAACTAGATTATGCTATGGCTGGTATCTAATTTCACTCTCATGTCTAACTTAGTTACCTCTCAGGGATTGCCCTAATTTATTGGTCAAATTATATAATGAGGTTGGTAGAGTGATGCATTTGTTTATGCTTATTCTTTTTTTTTGTCTCCAAGGCTAATTTGTGAGTGGATTTGTCCACATTTTCAACACCTCTGTGAGGTACAGCATCTCCAAAGAGAACAGCTCTTCTTCATGATATAAACAAACCATGAGGCTGAGGCTTTACCTGTCAATATAGGCACAATCTTCTAATTTGCTGATCCTTGAAGAACATTAGCTAGTTCATAGACTTTAGCTGGGCCATGCATATTGAATTGTTAAAATGGTTTAAAGGGGTCTGTTCTGCTCCCGGAGCTCAGCCCTAATACTCTCACAGCAGGATATGTATTGAAAAACCATTCATTCTGACTGGAGGGCAAAAGAAAAATGTGTATCTTGCACAAATTATAAAGTATGAATGTCGATGAGTCATATTTCTGATAGGAAGTGAACTGCAGGGTGAGGGTTTCTTCTATCCCTCCTTTTCTTAAGGAGGTTAACCCATGTAAAATTTTTCTGGAAGCATAAAAGGAAGATAGAGGATTGTGATATTTCTCAGTTATACATTGCCATTCCTTTTATCTGCGATTTCAAAGTAGCTTTAATATCCTAGGCTTTCTATATAGAGATGATCCTAAAAGAGTTGTAAATTGAGTCACGTTTTAAGTGAACTAAATGAGCCACTCTTTTAAGAAACCATACAATGAATCTTTTTTTCCAAAATGAAGAATCATTTTAAATAGAAATAGAAATACCTCTGAATCCTAATTTGATTAGTATCACGTAATTAATTAGTTGCAAAGTCAGGCTGAGAGGGAAATCAGGTCTCCTAACTCTTAGCCCTAGGGAATTTAGGCAACTTTGGAATCTTGAGCAATTTTATTTTGCTAAAGTGTGGCATACCCACAGATTATGATTTGACCTCTTCTTCCTCACCATCTAGTACCACTAAGAGATTACTTGGCTCCCAGCTTCCCACCAAGTAACTAAGTGACTTTGTCAACTCATTCCCCTCCCTAGACCTCATATCTAAAACATGGAGATGGATTAGATCAACAGTTCCAAGTGTGGTCTGGGCACTCCTGGTGCTCTCTGAGACCCTTTCATAGGATCTGTAAAGTTAAAATTATTTTCATAATACTGCTAAGACTTTTTAATTTTGAATATAGTGAATATCAGTAGATATAACCCGTATCATTAAAAGATTTTTGGGAGGGTCTTCAATAATTTTTAGGAGTGTAAGGGAGATCTTAAGTTTGAGAACCACTGAACTAGATCATCTTTAAGATTACTTCCAGATCTAACAAGCTATGAATTATGAAGAGAGACTCAGAGAAAGTATGCTGTTTGATATTAAGCTCTAAGAAATAGAAACTATTTACCCATCTATTAAGAATTAATAGGAATGGGGGTGCCGCTGGGTAGCTCAGTAGATTGAGAGCCAGGCCTAGAGACAGGAGGTCCAGGTTCAAATCCGGCCTCAGACACTTCCCAGCTGTGTGACCCTGGACAAGTCACTTGACCCCCATTGCCCACCCTTACCACTCTTCCACCTGGAAGCCAATACACAGAAGTTAAGGATTAAAAAAAAAAAGAAAAAAAAGAATTAATAGGAATGGGTCAGCTAAGTGACTCAATGGCTAGAGAGCCAGGCCTGGAGAGAGGGAGTCCTAGGTTCACATCTGGCCTCAGATACTTACTAGTTGTGTGACTTTGGGTGAGTCACTTAACCCCATTTGTCTAATCCTTACCAATCTTTTGCCTTGGAAGCAAAACTTAATATTAATTCTAAGATAGAAAGCAAGGATTTCTTTAAAAACATTTTTTAATTTTTAAAGAAGAAGAAGTATAAACAAGAGATGTGTGGGAAAGGGAATCTCTCTCCCCTTTTCATGGTGAAAAGTATAGCAATGTTTAGGGATGACTTTCTGAATTATGGATTTGTCATGTTTAGTGTCATTTAATTGTGTGCCACTTAATTTAGTGCCACAAATTAATTTAATGTCACTTGATTGTTTACCAAATTAACAAATTGTCCCTTGGTAGTTTACATCTAAAAATGGAATATCGTATTATACAGGAGTGAGAACTAACAAGTATAATTCCTCAATTATAACTCTTCTCTACCTCCTCTTCTTTTGGGACTCAGAAAATGGTCCACCCTGCCCATAGCAGCTCAAATATCAAAGTGTAGTGCTCCCTATTACCAGCAGATGTCATTACCAAAATTGCAAACCAAACAATGACCAGGACAGGAATTAAAGTTGAGTTTTAAGAAAGGGAGTTTTGGAGGCTACTGTCATCAACATTTTCCAGGATGCCTAAACTGAAAGACAATATTCTTTCTTCTTCTAATGGGATACTGTTTCAATCCCTCTATGCAAACTCTTATATTGAATTCTGTGTTTTAAAAATTAAGACATATAAATTAGTCAGGGAATTCTAAAAGCTGAAAGAGGCCTTTTAAAGCCATTTAGTTTAAATTCTTCATTTTATAGATAAAAGAATTAAGATTCAGAGATATAAAGTGACTTGCCTTGGACCACACAGGAGCTTAAATAGGAAAGCTGGTCTCTGAACTCAGGTCCTCTAACTTTTATTCCAGTGCTCTTTCCATCATATCATCCACTACCCCCTAGTCCTCTGGAGATAGATTTGTTCCTTTGTGACACTACTACCACGTTTTCTGCCAGGGCATCAATCATGCGCTTGGGAATAAGATGATATCCAAACAAGATTTATGTCTTAATTGTCTCAGAAACTTGGCATTGTAATTGAAGAATTCAAAGGTCAAAGAACTTTGTTTCCCCTTATTTAAACAATCAAGAGACAACTCAAAGATTGATAGAAATACATTTTCTCTCTTTGTTGGTAAAGACATCAAGTTGACAGCACTGTCTATTTTGTTCTCTCTCTTCTGAGCAGCATGCCTTCCTTCATATATACCATTAATAACAACATTTCATTACATTTATATAACATTTTGACTTTTATTAGCACCTCCATATTGGCAACTGGTACCACTATTCTACCAAACAATTCAAAAGTATACTAGAAAAAAAAATCACTAAACTGTATATAACTTTCAATTCCTGTACTGCTGCCCCCTTTGCCTCCCCAGCCTCAGGAAAACAAGGACAGAGAGAAAGGTCCGATTTATGGAAAACAAAAGAGCATAGCAACACTTTTTATGTTTGCAAAGAACTGAGAGTAAACAAGAGGTCCATCTTTTGGCAAACAGCCGAACAAACAGTAATAGATTAAAGTGACATCATATTATTGGACCAGAAAAAAAATTGATATAAAGAAGTGAGATAAACTTCGGAAGACTTGTATGAACTGATGCAGAGACAGGTAAACAGAAGCAGGAGGACACTTGACTCAATGTCCAACAATAATATAAAACAATGTTGAAAGGCATCAAAACTCAGATCAATATAATCTTGACTCCAGAGGATCGATGGTAGAGAGGTGATGGAAAATAGGTCTATGAACATAGACCTATGAGGCATATCTTGTCATTATCTTAATTTATTTTACATGACTACATTTCTTCATGAGAGAGCTTTATTAAGTTGGTGGGGATCAGTTTAGAAAAAAAATTTCCTTTTTAAAAAAAGATCTCGTTTCATTCTTGAGAAATATGTAGAAAAAGTACTATTATCCCAGATGAGAAACTCATAGACCCTCAGAATCTTAATTTGATTAGGATCACATAATTAATTAGTTGCAAAATGAGACCCAGACAGAACCCAGGTTTCCTAACTCCCAGCCCCCAGGTTCTTTGTCTTAGTCCATATTTCCAACCAATCAGGTAAGGAAGAGGTAGCTGCGATATAAAATTACACTCTCTGCTGAGACTGATGGCAAAGGGACAAGGTGAGATAAAGCAGCTGTGTGGGTCCCTGGGAATTGGACCCACTTTGGTAACTGATTTTGCTCCATTTCCCAAGTAGTGACTTTTAAACGATGAGAGCTAAGGCTCAATTTCAACTAATCAACTAGATTCATTAAATTATCTCATTTTATCTCCTTATGGGGGGAGGTTAAGGAAATTATTCACAATACATGTAACCATTGTTCCTTCCTGAAGTAGTGTCATTGTAGTCAGGAGGGTGAGAGAGGGGAAAAGATTGCTCTGTCCTGGTGTAGATAGACTAGGCTCATGGATATGACGATAGAAATGGATGTGATGATAGAAAATGAGAAACTCATGTACAGCTGTATTCAATAAAAATTCAATTATCTCATAAGGCAATACTCAATTTAAAAATCCAGTAAATTTAATAAGAAGAATATATCTTTTGCATAGCAGTGGTTCCTTTTTTTTTTTTAATTGAAGGGTAGGAAAAGATCCTAGGTTTTGGTCTGTGATTTCACAGGTGTAAGAAATTCCCCTCCCAATGCAAATCAACAACTTGTCGGTAACCTGGGGCCTTGGAAAGCTGCCTGAGGCACTGAGAGGTTAAAGGACTTGCTCAGGGTCACATTGCCCTTTTGTGTCAGAGGTGGGATTTGCTCCCAAGTCTTTCTGCCTCCAGTTGAATAACCATGCTCCTGTCAGGAGAGCCTATAAACTGACAGTTAACTTGTCAGCAGCTACTAGTCATTGTAATCATGTGTTAAAATTGACTGTGTATTAGTGGATTCATGTGGGATTGTAAGAGCAAGTTCAAATCTGATTACAATTCTGTGGAAGCAGGCAGTATGGCAAGAGACCCATGGGGTGAGTTGTGCAAGCCCTGGTTTGACTCTCTGCAATGTCCCAGGGAGAAGATTCTCTTGTGAGAGGCAGGATTGACAATATAACAACAAACATTTCTGCTCCCAGAGATCCCCAGGGGCTGGGCCTGCTCTTCACCTCTGCTCACATATGCTTTTTTCACCAGCCAGTGAGGCTCTAATTAAGATAGAGCCTTCTACCATGCATTTCCATTCAAGATTTTTAAAACTGCCTTTATGTTCCATGGAAGGTTACTTTTATTTTCTAAGCTGGATATGAGTTAAACTCGCATACACAGGGTTGGATATAGGCATGGGTATTTCTCATTTAATAATTCATTGCTAGCTAATATTTTTCTTTTTATTATATTTTTAATTTTTTCAAACAGAAAAATGTCTTCTCTAAAAACAACAACAAACCCTTACCTTCCGTCTTAGAATCAATACTGTGTATTGATTCTAAGGCAGAAGAATGGTAAGGGCTAGGCAATGGGGGTCAAGTGACTTGCCCAGGGTCACACAGCTAGGAAGTGTCTGAGGTCACATTTGAACCCAGGACCTCCCATCTCTGGGCCTGGTTCTCAATCCACTGAGCCACCCAGCTGCTCCCAAAATCTATCTTCTAACCTTCATCCCTTACCCTAATCAAGGACAAAAGAAAAACAAAATCTGTTACAAACAAATTTCTGCATTGGTCAGTCTAAAAAAAAGGGTGTCATTCTGTATTCTGAATATCTCATATCTCTATGAAGAGGTGGGTAGCATGTTTCATCACTTGTCCTTTGAAATTTTGGAAGATCATTTACAACTAGCTAATATTTCTGTAAATCCTAATGATTCAGACACATCGATGCAGATCAGAATCCATCCACGCCATCTCATCCTGTGCAATTCTAGTCCATAGTTTCCCACATCTATTGGTTTGCCAATTTCACCTTTGCAATATCTCTTAAAGATGCCCCCTTTGCTCCCCTCCTACTGCCTTGGAACAGACTCTGATCACACAGCTCCTTGATTCCTGCAACAGCTTCCTAGTGAGTCTGCCTGCTTCAAGTCTCTTCCTACTCCAATCCATCCTCCATTCAGCTATTAAGATGATTTCCCTAAAGTACGGTCCAATCAGGTCATCTCTCCTCTTACCCCCACTTAGTAAACTCCAGGGGCTTCCCATTGCTTCCAGGATCAATTCCTCCATTTGGCATTCAAAGCCCTCATAACCTAGCCCCCTCTGACCTTTCCAGTTTTCTTATGCCTTCCTCCCTGGCACATACTCTTTGATGTAGCTGTTCCACAAACAAGACACTCCATCTTTCAGCTCCAGGCATTTTCTCAGGCTGTCATCCATGCCCAGAATGCTCTCCCTCCTCATCTCTACCTACTAGTTTTCTTGGTTTCCTTTAAGTCCTTACCAAAATCCTGTCTTCTTCTTGAAGGATACTCTATCCCTTTGTAATTCTAGTGCCTTCCTTCTCAATTATTTTGTATTGATCCTATAGACAGCTTGCTTTGTACACATTTGTTTATTTATAGACTCCCCAACAGACTGTGAGCAGCTTAAGGTCCAAGACTATCTTTTGTCTCTTTTTGTATCCTCAGCACTTAGCACAATGCTTGACAAATAGTAGGCACTTAATAAATGTTAACTATTATACTTTAAGACATTTGCAATTGCTTTCACAAAATAATAAAGCAGTCTGTTGATTAACAAACATTTGAAAATCAGAATCCCATATCTAACCAAGCTATTCAAAGGAATCATGGTAGTTTATAGTAAATAATCTATAATTTGGGGGGAGTATTTTTTCATTGATTGTCCCTTTTCTTAGGACCTATAGTTTTCTAGGACTACAGTCTCTCATCAGATGAGTCAGAGAAAAGAATTTAGCGTTTCTAGAGAGCCACCTCTTATATTCTGGTAAATTCCCTCTCAATCCAAAGACCCATACCGGTATTCAGCCTTATGATACCATCCATACTAAAGGCTCAGTCTTCTTCTGGAGGCACATCCCTTTCTATCACACCTTCAGAATTCAAACATTTCACAATCATAGAAAAGGCTCCCCAATGTGAGAGCTTGGACTCGACTGTGACTCTTCTAGCTTTGGGGACTGTTAAGAGTGAAAGGCTATTCAGAAACTCCCTTTCTCTCACCAGAAAACTGGATTTCAGGACTATACTGCCTGACCTCCTCCTCTCTCTAGAAGGTAGGTTATAGGAATTTTTGTCACTCAGGCTCCATCCTATAGTTCCTGTCTCCCTAGATGCAATCTGGTGAAGAGCTTCTATGTCTGCCACTGCTTCTTCAGGGCTGAGTTCCTATACTATATACATAGTGGAATATACTATAT
>NW_025399026.1:0-4703 GCF_016433145.1 Gracilinanus agilis
TTTCCTGCTTTCTCTCTCTCTCTCTCTCTCTCTCTCTCTCTCTCTCTCTCTCTCTCTGTTTTTACACATCACCTTCACTTCCAAATATATCCCGTTCCTTTCTTACTAAGTGAGTCAGGCCTTACAACAAAGATTAAAAAAGGAAGAAGGGAAGAGTTCAGCAAAACTGAGCCACCAGCATCCGAGATCCCAGCAGGCCCTCTATATGCAATGTTCCATGCCCGCATTTCTTCCCCTCTACTCTTTGGGACCAAGCTTGGTTATTAGAGTCATACAGCATTCAGTTCCCTTTAAAAATGTTTTTGGAAAGCAACTCCTCTTTTTCAAACTGTACTAGTTTTTATTCTGAATTGAACAAACCCCAAATAAGATGGATATTTCCATTGTAATAATATCTAGCAATTAAGAGTGCTTCAAAGTTTGTAGAGTGCTTTACATATTATGACTCTAGGGTTTGTAAAGTGTCTTGTAGATCACGTTTCCTATTATATCTATTGTTGAGTCATTTCTGTTGTGTCTGACTCTTCATGACCCCATTTGGGGTTTTCTTGGCAGAGATACTGGAGTGGTTTGCCATTTTCTTCTTTAGCTTATTTTACAGATAAGGAAACTGAGGCAAACAGGAATTAAAGGATTTCCCCAGGGCTACACAGCTAGTAAGTGTCTGAGGCCAAATTTAAACTGAGGAAGATGAATCTTAATGACTCCAAGCCTGGCTTTCTATCTACTGTGTCATCTAGGACCATGAGGCTTGAGCCTCACAATAATCCTGGGGGAGGGGGAAGTTTCTATTTATTATCCTCATTTTATAAGGAAAGAAACTGAGGCTGAGAGAGGTTAAGTGACTTTCTCAGGGTCATAGAGCTAGTGAATGTCTCAGACAGGATTCAAACTCAGGCATCCCTGAGCCTATAACAAATACTTTGTTGGCTGTAACATCTAGCTTTGTGGGGGAAAAAAAAGGAGTAATATGTGGAACTATGTATCTCTATCTTGAACAACTCACTTTTCTTTAAGTATAATGTGTAACTTTTTTTTTTTTTAACCCTTACCTCCTGTCTTAGAATCAATACTATGTATTCATTCAAAGGAAGAAGAACAGTAAAGGGCTAGGCAATGGGGGTTAAGGGACTTGCCCAGGGTCACACAGCTAGGAAATGTCTGAGGTCACAATGGAACTCGGGTCCTCCCTTCTCTAGGCCTGGCTATCTATCCACTGAGCCTCCTCACTCTCCCCATAACATCGTAAGAGGGGAAAATCTAGATATGTAAGGTATGGTCACCAGAAATAGATTAACTCAATTTCAAAATAAAATAGACCCAAGTCAGGATGGCTTTTATGGTGGTTTATTTACAATCAGGAAGGTTGAAGGTAGGGAAAGAGAGAGAGAGAAACTCTGGCCCGGACCAAGGCCTGAACCAGGTGGAATTTAGAGGCCCCAGCAGAGGGGCACAGAGGTTAATTAAACAAGGCTTCTAGCCACAAGGCCTCCTCCAATAAGAGAGGCCTCCTTGAGGCTAGTCTCCAGAAACGCCAAGGGAAGAGAGAGTCAGCCTAACTTAGCCACATGACAATTCAAAGGGAAGCCACCTGAGGTCTCACCAGAGATCCTTCAGCACCAAGTTCAAAACGTCAATTACTGCCACAGGAAGTTACCATCATATTTAAAAGATGGCAGCTTTAGTCACTTCCTGCATCCACCTCCAATTTCAAGTGGACAAATGGCAGCCTCGACACTGTTTTGGACTGTCCAAAGGGCAGTCCCTTGTTTCTGATAACAGACCTTCTCCCCACCTAATTCTAAGTTGGGTGGGGTGACATTATTCCTGGTGGCTTAAGTATAAAGAATGAATGAAGGTGAGCTAATTCCATTCACACAACATGTAACTTCCAAAGCTTTCCTGCTTGCCTAAGTCTTCCTTCTGTGTATTTTGTGCATTAAAAAAAAATAAGTTTTCATAGATATCTCTTATTTTTCACATTATCAGAATTTGTCCAAGGATCCTCTCTCCCAGAAAGCCATCTCATATAACAAATAATATTTTTAAAGAAAAAATCAGCAAATCCAATTGAGACATCAAGAAAGACCAAAAATATATGTGAATACATCCAGTATCCTCTGCAAAGGAGGGTTGTGGAGCAGTCTCCTTCTATTAGAATAGAAGCTCATGGGAGCAGCTAGGTAGTTCAATGGATTGAGAGCCAGACCCAGAGACAGGAGGTCCTGGGTTCAAATTTAGCCTCAAATGCTACCTAGCTATGTGATCATGGGCAAGATACTTAGCCCCCAGTTGTTTAGCCCTTACTGTTCTCTGTCTTGGAACCATACTTAGTATTGATTCTAAGATAGAAAGTAAAGGTTAAATATATATATATATATATATATTTTTTATATAAGCTCTTTGAAGGTAGGGACTATCTTGCTTTAAAAAAAGTTTGTACCTCTTAAGCTTAGCACAATTTCTGGCAAATAGTTAGAACTAACTATATTTTAAAATATTTGATTATTACTTACTCATTTATTAATTCATACGTGTTAGAATTTTTAAAAACCCTTATCTTCCATCTTAGAATTAATACTGTTTATTGGTTCTAGGCAGAAGAGTGGTAAGAACTATTGTGTAATTAGAATTTCCTCCCCGGAACTCTCTTTCCCAGCTTCCCATTTTCCTTACACGCTTATGCTTTGAAGATGAAGTTGTGAGTATAGCTCTTCCCTCTCTCTCTCTGCTCCTGGGAAGGCAGTTGTGGAGGTTGGGTGAGAGCCAGGCAGGAAAATTTTACCCTTGTGACCTTACTTAGGCTTTGTACTTCTACTTTTTTCTTCAACTTCAAGTGATTACTAATAAATCTTTTAAAATTTGTAAAAGGGAAAAATGGGAAGATTATGGTTGGACTGGATATTTAAAGTTTGGTCGCCAGAAATCAATTACTCAATTCAAAAATCAATTACTTGGATTTCAAAATAAAAGAGGCCCAAGTCAGGATGACTTTTATGGTGGTTTATTTACAATTAGGAAGGTTGAAGGTAGGGAAAATGAGAGAGAGAGAACTCTGGCTTGGACCGGAGGCCCAAACCAGGGAGACTTAGAGGCCCCAGCAGAGGGGACACAGAGGCTATTCTAGCCACAAGGCCTCCTCTAAGAAGAGAAGCCTCCTTGAGGCTAGAGCCTCCAGAAATGCCAAGGGAAGAGAAAGAGAGTCAGCCTAACTTGCCCACATGACAATTCAAAGGGAAGCAGTCTGAGGTCTCACCTGAGCTCCTTCAACACCAAGTTCAGAGCACCAAAAGTCTCCCACATGAAATTACCATTATATTTAAAAAATAGCAGCTTTCGTCACTTCCTGGGTCCACCTCCAGTTTTACATGGACAAATGGCAGCCTCAACCTTGTTTTGGACTGCCCAGGGGCAGTCACTTGTTTTTGATTTGTCACATGTGGGTCACAGACCTCCCCCTCCTCACTTAATTCTAAGTTGGGTGGGGTGACATTATTCCTGGTGGCTAAAGTCTAAAGAATGAATGAGGGTGAGCTAATTCCATTTACATAAATATAATATTTGGAGTTATTGATATTAATTTAAATCTTACACTAGACAATGGGGATTAAGTGACTTGCCTAGGCTATTGCCAGATAATATTTCATGTTTTATCATTTTATTTGCTTTGTTATAGTCAACTGAGATATTTAATAGGAATATATATATGGATTATTATAATATTATTCTATATTACATATATAGAAAGTAAGGAGATATATATGTCTCTTTACCTTCCACCTTAGAATCAATACTGTGTATTGGTTCTAAGGCAGAAGAGCGGTAAGGGCTAGGCAATGGGGGTTAAGTGACTTGCTCAGGGTCCCACAGCTAGGAAGTGCTCAAGTTCACATTTGAACCCAGGACCTCCCATCTCTGGGTCTGGCTTTTAATCTACTGAGCCACCTAGCTAGCCCCTGAGATTTTGATTTTATATATATATATATAATTTTTTATTTTATTTTATTTTATTTTTTTGGTGGGGAAAGAGAAATTAAAGGTCGAATTAATGACTGTTTGCACTGATTCAGTTCACTGGACCATTTGAAGTCCTTCCTTCTGTGGGTTGTCTTTGTCTGCTGGAGGGAGTTTACTTTTTCCATCTAGTAGTTACCTTAAGTGGGTACTTCAAACAACACTACTGGCATGAGTCAGACAGGTAAAGAGAAGATAAAGAAACTAATTACTTTTATGCCAGAAACCTGTTCAGCTTTGGGGTTATTTACCTGGCACCCTGAAGCCGAGTATTACTCAGCAGTTTATAGGGCCAATACCTATAGGAACCATTGGCAGAGATGAAGAGAAGTGGCTTGCCACTGGGATGCCATTATAGAGTTCACATTATGTCAGTTGGCACAACCTCCAGGGAGAATAAGTGTGTAAGTGAGCACTGACAAAAGTTCCATGTCTGGCTTTGTTTCAGAATCATCCTTGGTTCTTGTAGACCTTCTCTACATCAAAGGGTTTGACAGCCATCAATCAATATTCCCAAAGCCCTCATGAATTGCTATACTTATCTCTCACCATCCGGAGGATACTAAAGGTGAGAGGTTCAAGTGAGTTTGTCCAGGACATTGAGAGACAGTGTGCTACATTTGGATCTTGGTTTCAGGAACTCATTCTTTTCTTTTTCCTCTCCTCTCCTCTCCTCTCCTCTCCTCTCC
>NW_025399027.1:0-3263 GCF_016433145.1 Gracilinanus agilis
CTCTCTCTCTCTCTCTCTCTCTTTCTCTCTCTCCCACTTGATAGGTTTCCTATATTCCCAAAAGATTTTCATCTTGCAAATAAAGATCTTAATTATTTCTATAATGGAAAGATTAGAATTCCCATGAGCCAACTCTCTCTGTTTAAAAATCATTGTAGGCATAAGAAAAATGCAGGCAGTTCATGACCATTGCAGCTGCTCCACAAATCATCTGAGTGAAAATGGAAAGGAAAAAGAAATTTGTGGAAAGGTATGTTTTTAAAAGAGAAAAAAGTGCTAATACTGGATGCTAACATTCAAACCATTCAGGTCAGGGCCAAGGAGAATAAATTAATGGGGTAAAGGCAAAGCACAAAAGCGGATGGTCACACAATCTACATTTTCCCAGTTTAAGGCAGACACCAGTATATCACATAACAGCTGCCCAGAGAATTTTGCTTTTGCTACAGTTACAACACTTCAGTTTACATGTTGCACGCCCCTTTTACTAGCTCTCTGAGAACAGCTAAACTAATCTGTTTGGGGGCTTTTCCCATGCTCCTCTTTTCTAAGATATCTTCTTATTTGCCCCCCCCCCATATCCTATCCCACCTTTCCTTTTCCTTCCCTGCTCCTGCCAATAAACATCAATTCTAAAGTTCTTTCATCTGATGCACCACAAATTTATTTCTTTGGAATGACAGAATAAAGGTTTCTAAATGCAAAATCTTCCCCTTAGCACTTAACTCCCTGCCCCACTATGGCTCCTCCTAACTTTCTATTTTTAGATTGAATCACACCTTGTTACACACAAGCTCCCCTTCAATCCAACTGTCTTGCGAGCTGTTCCCAGAGGTATCTGGGTGCCACAGTGGATGAGACGGTGGGCCTAGAATCAGAAAGACTTGATTCAAATCTATCCTTGGATATATAGGAGCTATGTGTGATGTGGGCAGATTACTTCCTTCTGATTTCCTCAGTTTCCTCAGCTGTAAAATGGGGATAATAAATGTACCGTCCTCCCAGAGGAGCAACTAAGATAATATTGGTAAAACATTTTGCACAGTGGCTGGCACATACTAGGTGCTTCATAAATGCTTGCTCCCTTCCTTCTTCCTCTCCCTATACAATCCATCTCCATTTCCCATTTTTAAGCAAAGGCACGTCCCTCCCCCTTCCGCCACCATGTCTACTATATATTCCCTCCTTCCACATCTCTGCCTGGTAAAATCCATAGATTCCCTAAAAGTATTGTTAAGAAGCCTCTTTGGATTCCTCTACTCTCCCCTCCAGTGGCTAATGCTCTCTCTTGAAGATCGCATAGTTTGCCTGTATGTGTATGTGTGTGCATGTGTAATTTTTATTTATGCGAGGTGTCTCCAAAGCCTTTGAGTAGTGTTTAGCTTTAATAACTTAACACTTTAATCTTTAATATAATATTAAGTTTTAATAGCTTAAAACTGCACTCATACTTTTGGAACATCCTATATCTACACAATGAATCCCTCTAAAATAGAAGTTTCTTAGGAATGGGACCATTTCTTTTTGTTTTTTGGTCTTTGTATCAGTAACTCCCACAGTACTTGGTACACAGTAAGTGTCTGATACATTTTAGTGACTATTGAATATTGGGAGAGCTTTGAATATTCCTTCCTTCTGTTTGCCTCCAAGAAATAGGTCTCAGTCATTGACTTCTAGATTTGTTTTCAGTTTTAGGTGAAGGGAATGGAGCCTCTGAACTTGGGAGTTTCACAGGTCAAGATGGTGAGCCATAAGAATCTGAGAATTGGATTTCAACTTGGTTTTGCGGTCAACCCAGCATCAATGCCTTAAGGAGTAGGCAGTGATATTGGGGAATAACTTTCAGGCTAGCAGAAGATATGATAAGAAATCATTCAGAAATCCTGGAATGCCTAGCAGTACCAGATCTTAACTGTAGTTTAAAGCAGTAATCATCAGGACAATCTGGTACTGGCTAAGGAATAGAATGGTGGATCACTGGAACAAATTAGAGGTAAATCACCTCAGCAATCTAGTGTGTGATAAAGCCAAAGATCCCAGGTTTGGGGATAAGAACTCACTATTTGACAAAACCAGCTGGGAAAATTAGAAAACAGTATGGCAAAAATTAGGTTTAGATCAGTATTTCACACCCTTTACCAAGATAAGGTCAAAATGGGTATATGATTTAAACATAAAGAGTCATATTACAAATAATTAGGGGAACATAGAATAGCTTACCTGTCAGATCTATGGAGAAGGGAAGAATTGATGACAAAAACAAGAGATAGAGAACATTAGAAGATGTAAAATGAATAATTTCAGTTATATTAAATTTAAAAGGTTTTGTACAAACAAAAACAATGCAAACAATATTAGAAGTGAAACAACAAATGGGGAAATTTTTGTAACAAATTTTTCTGATCATGGTCTCATTTTTCAAATATATAAAGAACCTCCCAAAATTTATAAGATTCCAAGTTATTCCCCAATTGATAAATGGTCAAAGGATATGAATAGGCAGTTCTCAGGTGAAGAAATCAAAGCTATCAATAATCATATGGAAAAATGTTCTAAATCCCTCTTGATTGGAGAAATGCAAATTAAAACAACTGAGGTACCACCTCACATCTATCAGATTGGTCAGTATGACGGTAAAGGAAAATGATGAATATCAGAGGGGATGTGGAAAAATTGGGACACTAATGCATTGCTGGTGAAGTTGTGAACTGATCTAACCATTCTGGAGGACAATTTGGAACTATGCTCAAAGGGCTATAAAAGAATTCATACCATTTAATCCAGAAATACCACTACTGGGTCTGTATCCCAAGAGATAAAAAATGGGAAAGGATCTGTTTGTACAAAAATATTTATAGCAGATCTTTTTGTGGTGGCAAAGGATTGGAAACTAAAGGGATAATCCTCAGATGGGAAATGGCTGAAAAATTGTGGTATATGATGATGATGGAATACTATTGTGCTGTAAGGAATGGTGAACAAGATGATTTCACAAAGACCTGACAAGACCTACATGAACTGATGCGGAGTGAAATAAGCAGAAACAGGAGAACACAGGAACTGCAATATTGGGAATGATCAAATGTGATAGACTTTACTACTAACAGCAATACAATGTTCCAGAACAATTATGATGGACTTATAACAAAGAATGTTATCCAAATCTAGAGAAATAACTGTTAGAGTAGAAATGCAGATGAAAACATATGATCTATTACTTGTTTATTAGGATATATGTTTGAGGGTTTTGGTTTTATAAGATT
>NW_025399028.1:0-4053 GCF_016433145.1 Gracilinanus agilis
TAAACTATTTTATTAATATTATAAGATTTATAAAAGGGTATAAGGATAAAAAGGATTTTCTATCTCTAAGGGGTTCTTCCTAGCAATGATAAATTCAATGTTAGGCAGCCTATAATCTGGATCAAAAAATTAGAGGAAAAGATCTTTTCCTTCTTCTGCTAAGCTTGACACTGATCACAAAGTCACTTCTCCTTCCCCAAAGCTGTCGCTCCAGGTACTTCCAAAGGTCTTAGAGGAACATCTCAGAGACAGTTTTTAACAGCTCTGTCTTGGACCTACTTAGTCACAAGACTGCCCCGTAGCTCAGAATCTTATAATATTAATAAAAATATCTTCTGTGACAATATAATATTAATAAAAGTATCCTCAGTGAATTGATACAACTATTTCAAAAAGCGATTTTGAATTACATCTAGTGACTAAAATGTCTGTTGTCCTTGACCCTAATCAAACTGCTAGGTTTATACTCAAAGACTGTGGATGAAGAGCAGTGAGGTAGTTCACTGGATAGAGCACCAGTCCTGGAATTCGGAGGATCTGGATTCCAATTTGGCCTCAGATACTTCATATCTGGGTGACCCTGACCTCTTTTGAATTGATTGGCCATTATTCTAGAGACTTACCAGGAACTGTGCAAAAAATGTCTTTTGATTGAGATATAGAATAAAAAGTCCATTTTGGCAAACAAACAAAAATATCTGGGTGACCCTGGGTGAGTCACTTCACCCCCATTGCCTAGCCTTTACCAGTCTTCTGCCTTGGAACCAGTATGCAGTATGGATTCTAAGGTGGAAGATAGGCTCCACTGCTTCCTCTATGTTAACAAAACTGCTCCCGTATCACTCAGATATATAAAAGATCAGAGGAGTAGGTCACCAGGGCTGGAGCATACAGTGGTAGCTAGAGTGAGAAGGTGACCTACGATTCCACAGAGGCTGTAAACAGCAAAAGAATTCCAACCATTCCATGGGAGAACTCATGGTGACCCTGGGCCATCCCTGGTGCTATGCCTTCTTTGTTCTATTTCTGTATAACCTGACCTGGGGTTGGTGCAGGGATCCACCTTGCCACTCTGCCCTGATGCCACCAAGGACTGAGCCTCCACAATAATCCAAATGAATTTAATAGACCCTAAGAAACCCAATAAAACTTATTAATAATTAAGCTGGGATAGGGCCCCGTTTCTCAGATATTCTGAAAGGGCCATAATGTAAGGGGTAAAAAAAAAAAAAAGGGTTGGACTAAATTTATAAGAATGTGTTTGCCAGGAATTATGACTCAATTCCAAATGATTTTTTATGGTAGTTTATTTACAAAAGGAGAAAGAGTGAAAGTAAGAAAATCAGAGAGAGTAGATATTTACTCTGGCCCTGTCCAAACCAGGCAGGGCTTAAGAGGCCCCAGTGGAGGGGGTCCAGAGGTAAATTAAACAAGGGTTTTAGCCACGAGGCCTCCTCCAAGATGAGGGGCCTCTCTGGAGGCTAGTACCTCCAGAAAAAGTCAGGGAAAAGAGTCAGCCTTTTTTCACTCACCCAAGTGGTAGTTCTAAGGGAAAATAGAAAAGTAGTCTGAGTTCCTCAGCTGGAACGCCTCCAGGGTCAAGTTGAAGGGGAAAGACTTCCTCGCAGGAAGTTCTTGTCACTTTTAAAGGCCATTCCTTTTGTCACTTCCTGTGCCTTCCTTCCACTTTATGTGGACCAATTACAGCTAAAGCTTTGCTTAGGACTGTCTAGGGGGGCAGTCAGTTGATTCTGATTGTCACCCATTATTGAACACGTGGATCACAGACCTCCCTCACTTAAGGTTAAGTGGGGTGTATACACTTTTGGTGATTAAATCTAAAAATGGGCAGGGGAGAGTTAATCCCATCTTCACAATTCTTGAGCAGAATATGTATTGGCAATACATTGGCGTAATCAGTACAGAACCTCTAGCTACTCCCACAATACTTAGCACATAGTAGGTACTTAATAAATGTTTGTTGATAGAGCAACATATAAAGAGGATCTGGGGGTGGCGGAAAGACATGCAGTAGATACTGGAGAGATGTCAAGGACCAGAGGAAAATGAGGGAAAACCTCACCTATTAAGCCATGGGACTTGGGGCAGAGGTCAGAATTCCAGTTTAGAGGAAGTAGAGCTGACGGTCCAAAAATAAAGTAAAAAAGACTTTGTTTATGAAGCTATGAAATTGTCATTGCTATGTGTGCATATGATATGGTCTACCTGTAATATAGAATTTTAGGCTCTGAGATACTGCTGTAAAGTGATGTTTTATATACTATAAATACTGTTAATATGGATATTATAGAAATGTTATTGTATTAATAATTACTTGTGTGATTAGGCTAATTGTCCAACTGCATTGTATTCTGAGGTTTATGATGCTTGTGCTGTGCATCTATATTTTTCCAAAGGTACTTCCCATAATTTTGCAGAGACTGTAAAATCTCTCACTGAAGGGAGGTAGTATAAACCATATTTTATTTTATATTTTAAACCCTTACCTTCCATCTTAGAATCCATACTGTGTATTGGTTCCAAGGCAGAAGAATGATAAGGGTTAGGCCATGGGAGTGAAGTGACTCGCCCAGGATCACCCAGCTAGGAAGTGTCTGAGGCCACATTTGAACAGACCTCCCTGGCTCTCAATTCACTGAGCCACCCAACTGCTCTCTATAAACCATATTTTAAAACAACTTCAAACAGCAACTTCCCCAATGTCTCCTTTCTGAAGGAAAGAATAAGAACTACTAGAGAGGAAATGATTGTGCAGGCTTGTTTTCATCAAATGTGAGTAGGGCTTTGAAAGCAGTCAGTCAACCCACTGATGGTAAGTATCATGAAGAGTAAGTATCAAGTGAGTTTGAAGCATGCCAGGCAGGTGTAACCTTACTGCTGGATAGGAACCTTCCTCTTTTTTTCTTTTCGGGGGATTTGGGGGCCAAAGACAATAGCCTGAAGGATACTGGAGACACCATAGAATCCTGCCTGAGACTAGCCAGAGGAAGAAGCAGAAAGGTTGTGTTGGGGTACTGCGTGGAGATTCTCAAGTTCAAGATGTCTCAACCTGGAATTCTCAGCTGGCTACTTACCAAGCTACCAAGAGCTGGTGTAGATGCGGGGGAGACTATTTCACTCCTTTGCCCCAAAAATCTTTTGTAATAGGGAACACAAGCATGTATCCAGAGTGAATCAGCGTGCTTAAGGGACACAAAATTTCCTTGTGGGAGAGGCTAAAGGCTCTAATTCTGGGAAAGCAGTGATGATATGAATGGAAACATCTTGTAGGGACTGTGGAACACGCATACACATTCTGTAACTGGTGGCAGTCTGCCATCCACTGGTGGTCAGAAGTCTTTTTGGATTGGCGAGCTAGCCAGAACTTGGGGCATCTTCCAAAAGGCCTTAGTTGGTCTGAGACATTCTCTTTATCTTACTCTCTTCATATGTACTCTAATAGTTTCATTCCTTCCATGATTAAATCTGTAAGGGTTAAAAAGGGGTTTTGGTTGGGTGAATATTAAAAGGTTTGGTTGCCAGGGAATTGAATAATTACCAATCCCCAATTAAAGAATAACCTCAAGTCAAAATGACTCTTATGGAAGTTTATTTACAAATGAGGAGAGGAAAAGAAAATAAGAAAATCAAAAAGAGGATAAGATAGGATAAGTAACTAGGTAATTTGTTCAGGTCCCCTAGTTTAACCCAGGCAGGTCTAATTTGTCCTCAGTTGAGTGAGACCCACCCTTGAGCCCAAAGCCAGAGATCCTGAAGGCCAGAGGGCTGGAGGGCCCCAGAGGTTAGTTTCAGTCACAGAGTCGCTTTTGAAAGGGAAGTCCCTTAAGAGAAGTTCAGGAAGATTTAGTCTTTACACTCACCATGTGAAATTAGAAAGAGAGAAAGAAAGAAAGAAAGAAAGAAAGAAAGAAAGAAAGAAAGAAAGAAAGAAAGAAAGAAAGAAAGAAAGAAAGAAAGAAAGAAAGAAAGAAAGAAAGAAAGAAAGAAAGAAAGAAAGAAAGAAAGAAAGAAAGAAAGAAAGAAAGAAAGAAA
>NW_025399029.1:0-4306 GCF_016433145.1 Gracilinanus agilis
GAATTTATTCTAAGGCAGAAGAGTGGCAAGGGCTAGGCAACTAGGGTTAAATGACTTGCCTGGGGTCACACAGCCAGGAAATGTCTTGAGACCAGTTATTTATCTTTCTTAACTTCAGATACTGTGAATCCAGGCTTAAATGTCAAAGATGCAGACTGTGAAAAACTAAAACTATATCCATAGGTGAATGGAAGCCAGCTTGAAATGGCTTCAAAAGCAAAATATTACATTTTCAGGGTAAGTATTTGTACTTTAAAAATCAGCAAACTACAAATCAGAGTTTGATTTATTGTTTCATTAATTGTTGAAACTTAAGAAAGTAATGGAGAAAATTATAATAATTCAGATTAAACTTAAAATTGTGTCACGAGTACCTTTCCTTCCCTTCCACCCAAATAGCTGATTGTTAAACATTTACTAGCACACTCTGGCTCAAATCATTACAGTACAGAAAGTGTACTCTTAAGCATGCATTTCCCTGTGGTAGCCAATGTCTTGTAATATTTAATAGCTATCTACTAATGCTGGTTCAGGGCGATATACAATAAAAACACTGGCAATGGAGAATAGCCAAGAAAATGTAATAATATGACTCGAAACCAGATTGTTGGGGTGGGGTGAAGGCGGGTCAAACCCACAGAAAGTGAAAATAGTTGTATCTGTATTGGCTTGATTCCAGCCCCTTTTACACATTTCATAAGTCTTTCCAAGCTCTAGCCTTCTGGCCTCCCAGTGATCTTTGAAATTTTCCCTGTCTGGAAGCGTGACTGTACTTTTTGTGTCAAGTGTGCAAAGGTAAGAGAAGCATATTGAATTATCCTAGAATACTCCCTCCTCTTCTCAATATTAAGGGAAGAATAACAGATACAGACTTATTTTTATTTGATTTTCACTAGAACCCTGAGAGTTGGTAGGTAGTTCTAGGACTATTCTCACTGAAGAGGACGTTTGCCATACTGCAACCAGGGTGACTCCTGGCACCAGGAAAACCTGGGTTCAAAATCTTGTTTCTGACACATCCTGGCTATGAATCTAAGGAAAGTTACTTTTTATAAGACCCTAACTTGTACATTGTGTAGGATCTTCTTACACCAATGGAATTCTAGGTGTGGACATCTCTTTCTATTTTTTTACCCTTCGCCATCCTGCAAAAAAGACAAAACTGAGCTTCTAGAAATTAAGGGGTAGAGTTGAACTCGAGTCCTCTGACTAACTTCAAGTCCATGCTCTTTCTTATATATCACATTGTAGCATTAAATTACCTGGTCATTCAGTGGTATTCCGTTCCCCATCTTTTTTCGATTTTCTTCAGGATGATAATCATCTGCATCATAGAATTTCCATCCCAGCTTTAAAAGAAACAAAATATCATGCATAAGAGGTTGAAAAATACAAATTACAGTCATCAAATAGTTATAAACACTGCCTTATTAAGAATAGTGATGGGAGCTTTTTCTCTATTATAATAGCTTAGTCTTTAAGGTACATAAAGTATTTTATATCTCATTTGATCTGCATAACAGTGCTTCAAGGTGGGTGCTAATATTATTCCCATTTTACAAATAAAGAAACTGAGGTAGACAGAGGTTAAGGGACTTGCCCAGATTAATAAAGCTAGTTAGTATAAGAGGTAGGATTTGAATTAGGGTCTTTCACATGCTAAGTCCAACATAGTGCCATTTCACTGCTTGTATCTTATGTGGCAATAGACCCATTCCAAAACATGTGCATTCTGCACTCATTTCAAATGGTTCTTTCTATTTGTGAGGCACCATTCTGTCCTTCATGCACTGTTATTTTAAATGCCAGGACAGAAAATGAAATAAATAAAAATTAGTTGCATTTTATGCACAGTAGGTGCAGAGGTTTTTAACTTTTTCTGGGTGATGGATCTCTTTGGTGTCTGATGAAGCCTAAGGTTCCCTTCTCAGAATATTTTTAAATATGTAAAATAAAATACATAGCATTGTAAAAGGAAACTAGTTATATTGAAATACGGTCATCAAAGTATTTATAAAAACCAAGTTCACAGACTCCAAGTTAAAAATCCTGATCTAGAGGGAAACAAGGAGATGAAGGACAATGTGGCAGAGGTTAGCATGCCATCCTCAGACTCTGAAAGGTCTGGGTTTAAGTCTCACCTCTGAGACATTCTGGCAAGTCATTCAGCCTCCTAGTGAGTGGCTCAGGTATCCCCTGACATCTTTAAGTTTACCAGTTTTCATCTGTAAGAGGTAATTACTCACCAGGAGCTTTGAGCACCAATGAAATGACAGTTCTGGTTAAAAAATGATAGAGGGAAATGACCCCCTGATGATTTACTTGACAGAAAGGAGGAGTGGAAGAGAAAAATATAATTAAGCAGGCTCATACACCTGTTAGGACACAAAACAAAACAGTACCTCAGTTGCCAGGAGTGATCCCACTGTTGATCTGTAAAAGAATATGCAGATGTTCAGACTGACATCTTACAGTCTATCCTATTGTTGAGAGATGGTGAGTGACGGCCTGAGAAATAGCTTTTTCTGTTGCTAAAGATGGTATTAGAATATGGAAAATGTTATAAACAGAAAGAATAATTATTAACAGTTTGGCCGTAGCTGAAATCAGTGAATTGAATAAAGAATTGAGTAGTAATTACCAATTTAGAACAAAAGTATTGACCACTAGAATATCTGATAAATTTTTTCAGAATTGGAAAACACAACATTAGAAAGGCTGCAGAATTTAGAGTCTAAGGATCACAGATGAGATGATAGGATCATAGGTTTAGTGCTAGAAGAAGTCTCTGAGCCGTCTAGGCCTACCCCTTTATTATTTTTTTAAACCCATACCTACCAATTTAAAATCAATACTGTATATTGGTTCCAAGGTTGGTCCCCCCCCTCCCAATTAATAAATGCTCTCTGCCTTGCCCTCCTTGCTTTAAGGTTTGAAAAAGTGCTTTTCACATGTTAGCTCTTTTTTTCTACTGACCCTTTAGGTAGGGTGCTATTTTTAGCCCCCAATATAGTTGAGAAAATCTGGGATCAGATTTGTTAAATGACTTGCCCAGGCCACACAGCTAGCTAATAAAGCATCACAGTGGAAACTGGGACATGATTTTTGAACTACAACTATAGCTCTTTACCACATGCCTCTGAAGCTCTAGAGGGGTTACAGTGCATGAAAAGCCCATTCGAGGCAATCATTTATTAAGCTCTCAGCATGTGCAATGCACTATGCTAAGCTAAGCCCTGGTGTTAAAAAGAAAGGCAAAAGATAGCTCTTGATCTCAAGAAAAAAAATAATTTAAATAACTAGGTATTTAAAATAAATCATAAATAAATCATACATAAAAAATGAAGGAGGCATTATTTATTTGGTAATAAGGAAATTTCAGTTTTGAGGTAAATTTGCTTTTTCCCTGTCACTTGATAATCAACCAAGAAGCAAATGTGCCAGCCACCAGTTTCGCTATTTTTTAAAAACTATCCACGTCTTTTAAAGGTCTGACTTAGAGTGAAAGGAGCAGATCCAGGAGAACGTTGTATAGAGACTGATACACTGTGGTACAATCGAACATAACAGACTTCTCTACTAGCAGCAATGCAAGGATCCAGAGCAAGGCTGAGGGACTTATGAGAAAGAAAACTAGCCACATTCACAGGAAGAACTGTGGGAGGAGAAACACAGAAGAAAAACAATTGCTTGAACACATGAGCTGATGGGCTTGTTATTGGGGATGTAGACACTCAATGATAACTCTAGTCCAACTAATCAACAATACGAAATTAGGTCTTAATCAATGATACCAGTAAAACCCAGTGGAATTGTTCGTTGGCTACGGGGGAGTAGAGGGGTTTGGGGGAGAGGGAAAGAACATGAAACATGCTACTATGGGAAAATATTAAAAAAAAAAAAAAGGTCTGCCTTAGAATCTAGCCTCAGGCTCTTTTTAGCTGAGGGATCCTGGGCAAGCCACTTAAGTATCACGGCCTAGCCATTACTGCTCTTCTGCCTTGGAATCGATTCTAAGTCAGAAGGAACGGATTAAAAAAAAAAAAAAAAAGTCTGCCCAAAGCTTTAAAGTTATTACACCTTAGCTCAGGGGTGGAGGAAGAGGGAGGAGGGAAGAGGAGACTCTTCTTGGTAGGAAGTCGACTGATAGGAGGTAGAGAAAGAGCAAAGTTATCTTTTTAGGGTGCTAAAGTCTGCTTTAAAAAAATGTGGCTCATTGAGCACGAGGGTGAGTGCGCTACAGGGGAGGGGGAAGGGCTGCTCAGCACAAATGACATAACTAATGTCATTCAATTGGAACTGGCCG
>NW_025399030.1:0-1056 GCF_016433145.1 Gracilinanus agilis
ATATATATATATATATGCATATATATATATATTTTAAAATGAAGTGTCATACTTTAGGCATAAATTGTTATGTGTCCTGGCCTTTTGCCTTGTCCACTTCTTTTAATCAAGTAATTTGCACCTGCCAAATACTATGAAATTCTTAATTATTCAAGTATGCTTTTAGCAGTACCTTAATCTTATAAAAATAACATTGTGGAAAATAATTGAGATCATTCTATCAGTAATACCAAGGTGATAAGCATTCAGTCTCATTTGAAAAGAGTATCAGAACTCACTCTCACCATCACCACATAATTGCTGAGTATTTATATCTTCAATAGTTACACTGAAAGATACTAGAAGCTTTTTTACTAACATTTAAAAATATGACCACTTAAAATTTATACCAGTGTAGGTTTGAGGAAATCTACTTTAGGATAGAATAAATAACAATATTTGGAAGTTTTGTCCTAAACCTGCTCTGCCTCTTTTGCTCTCACATAATGCATCTAAACAAGTTTTAAAAATGCCACTAAGTGGAAACTAGTTAGAGTTTATTTCTGATGTGTGTTCAAAATCCATTAGAAGCTTTGCAAAAAAAAAAGAGAAAGAGGAAGAGAAAGAGAAAAGAAAGAAGAGGAGGAAGAGCAGCTGGGAGAGAAGGAAGAGGAAAAGGAGGAGGAGAAAGAAGAAAGTTTAAAAAAGAAGAGATTCAATTCCCTTTGGAACAATCTAGGTCTTGATATGAATGCCCAGAAAGTCATGCTTCACAGAACCAATATATAATTGTACCAACTTCATGAACTAGCTACCATTTTCAGTAGCTGTGTCCATCAGTTGTTTCACAGAATTATAATGCTCTCCTAAGCCATAGGCATGTCTCATATATACGAGTGTTAAAGGTTTGTTTGAATATTCTTCACCAACTACAATTGGAGGAGAATCTGCTTGTATTACTTCTATTGGTGTTTGTAAAATATGAGTCAGTGACCTTAACTCAAGCTGACCTCCCCATGCAGCTGTGTTTACAATATCATCACAGTACTTTCCAAATTGTTCTGGAATATATATATA
>NW_025399031.1:0-4480 GCF_016433145.1 Gracilinanus agilis
CTTCCTTCCTTCCTTCCTTCCTTCCTTCCTTCCTTCCTTCCTTCCTCCCTCCCTTCCTTCCTTCCCACCCTTCCTCACTCCTGCCCTCCTTCCTTTCTCCCCCTCTCTCTTTCCTCCCTTCCTTTCTCCCTCCCAATATATATGTAGTATAGATGCTTGTCTCTTTAGGATCTAAGGAGTACACTAGTATTCCTTAAGAGTACACATATATTACTGTCACAAAATGAATACTGTTTATACAAACCACTGTGAATGTAATTTTTTTTTCTTAAAAAACTTTAAATGATTTGTTTCAAAGGGATTGATTTTTCTTTCATTGACTTGCTATGTACGAACTAGTTTCATTGTTATTCACATTAAAACTAACCTTTAACCTTGCAGGCATCACTGCTATGATGTATATTTAATTAAATCACTCTTTCCCTATCTTATACCTTGACAATTAAAGCCATCATCTTAAATATTTATGACTTTCCTAAAGCCAAAGTTTCTGTCGAAATATGTATTGACACAACCCCTTAATACACGTTGGCATGATTGCATGTAAATGCCTTCCTCTTGGGGTTTTAAAAAGCAGTTTTGGTTTTGAATAGCCAATAGTAACACAGTGCTGTTTATGCTATTAATGATTAAAATTAATAAAATTTGGCACAATTAAAAAAAGGGATTGCTCCCTTCCTCTCTTCTTCCTTCATCTCTATCTTCTTTCTTCCCTTCCTTCCTTCCCTCCTTCCCTCTTCTTCCTTCCTTCCTTTCTTCTTAAGGAACACAGGCTCCAATTAGCTAATTCAACCAAAGGGAATACTTCCTCCTCTGGATTTAAGAAAGGCTATATGGGAGTTTGTCTGATTCTGGAGCTAAAATGCTGTCAGATAATATGGTTTTATTTGAAATTACTTTCATTAATGTGAGATAGTAATTGATTTCTCCAATTACTCCTAATGGCTTGGGAGGGTGCTAGCAACATGTTCCCTAAGGGAGAGGAGCCACTTTCCTTCCACATCCTCTCCTTCATCCCTGGGGAACTGCCAGCCTGTTCTTTGCTATGTTTAGGGAGCAAGGAATGAGGGAAGTAGGGATCTAATATTACATTTTATATATCCTTGTAACATTGAAGGGAGGACAGAGTTTAATCTTTCCATTTACTGAAGAATCCTGGAGACACTAAAGGGACTTAAATATTGTTCTTTTACCTAAACCATAGAGAGTGAAAGAGATGTCAGAAATCATCTCTTTCAACTTTCTTATCTTACAGATGAGGAAATGGAGGCAAATAGTGGTAAAGTGACTTGGCTAGTTAGTAGAGGAGCCAGGGCCTCCAGACTCCTCTACCAGAAATATTTCCAAGAGAAAATGGTCATCCTTGATCTCTTTTCTTAAAGACCATCCACAGCAAATGCAAGGATTGAAAAGAAACTTCTCTCTCCCATTGCCTCTAGGATAAAATATAGACTCCTCGGTTTGACATTTAAGACTTTTTGTGATTTGGCTCTAGGCTGTCTTTTTAGGGTGATTACACATAATTCCCCTTCATATTATCTACCCTCTTCAAGTATGGAACATTTCTAATAATAATTATATTGCTTTATGTGTTTTTCCCCCTAAGATTGTAAGCTCATTGAGGACTAGAGTGGTTTTATTTTTGGTTTTGCATCTTTATTCTTATTTATTTATTTGTTTGTTTATTTAAAGGCAATAGGGGTTAAGTGACTTGCCCAGGGTCACACAGCTAGGAAGTGTCTGAGGCCAGATTTGAACTTGGGCCTGGCCCTCTAGACCTGGCCCTCAATCCACTGAGCTACCCAGCTAACCCCCTTGGTTTTGCATCTTTAGCACCTAGCACATGTTGTTGTTGTTCACTTGTTCACTTGTGTCCAACTCTTTGTAACTCTGTGGGCCATACTGTCTATGGGGTTTTCTTGGCAAACACATACTAGAGTAGTTGCCATTTCCTTCTTCAGGGGATTAAAGCAAATAGAGATTAAGTAACTTGCCCAAAGTCACATGGCTAGTAAGCGTCTGAGACCAAATTTGAACTCAGGTCTTCCTAATTCCAGGCCCAGTGCTTTATCAACTGAGCCATCTAGCTGCCCTGGCCTGGCATAGAGTAAGCACAATAAGTTTTTCTTGGTTAATTTACTGAAAAATCTCAAAGAATTTTCATATGTATTTCATTTGATAGTCACCACTACCCTATGAAGTAATGCAGTGAAGGTGTTATTGTTCCATTTACAGATGAGAAAATTGAGGTTCAGAGAATTTGTCACTTACACAGTGAGTGGTGGATCTAGGTATGACCATGTCACTCCCCTGATCAAGAAGCTTCAATGGCTCCCCTTGCCTCTAGGATAAAATATAGACTCCTCGTTTTGACATTTAAGACTTTTTGTGATTTGGCTCTAGGCTGTCTTTTTAGGGTGATTACACATAATTTCCCTTCATATTATCTACCCTCCAGTAAAGCTAGCTTATGTTCTGTTCCTTTTCCATCTAGCCTCTCTCTCTGTGCCTTTGCATAGGCTGTTTATCTTTCATGCCTGGTATGCTATCTACCCTTACCTTTGCCTCATGGAAACAAGGTCTACCTTTAAGTGCCACCTCCTTTGTGTCACCCTTCTGATTTATTCCATCCTCACCTCCCTCATCCCCATACTTTGTATTTCCTTTTTGGATATTTTGCATTTAATTATACAAGCATGTCTTCTCCCAGAAAATATATACTTTTTTTAAAACCCTTGTACTTCGGTGTATTGTCTCATAGGTGGAAGAGTGGTAAGGGTGGGCAATGGGGGTCAAGTGACTTGCCCAGGGTCACACAGCTGGGAAGTGGCTGAGGCCGGGTTTGAACCTAGGACCTCCTGTCTCTAGGCCTGACTCTCACTCCACTGAGCTACCCAGCTGCCCCAAAATATATACTTTTTGAGACAAAGATTATCTCATTTTCTCTTTCTCTTCAGTCAAATAATAGGCATTTAATAAATACGTGTTCTCATAGCACTATATAAACTCATCAGATTGCTTACTGTCTCAGAGAGGAAGGAGGGGAGGGAGAGAATTTGGAATTCTAATTTGGAACTCAAATTAGAAAATGAATGTTAAAAATTATTTTTGCATGTAATTGGGAAAAAGAAAATATTACTGAACAAAAAAATTAATAAAGAAAACAACTTTCAATAAAGGAAAAAATGCTCATTCATTGATTGTTTTTCTGACTTCTTTTCTGGGGCTCCCTCCTCTTGGTCAATCAGTCAGTCAACAAATATTTATTGAATATCCATGCCTACTGTGTAAGAGGATATACTTAAGGTTCACCATCGTTATGCTTAACAATCATTTAAAGGTACACTTAAAGCTATAGAACTATTTCTTTGCAAAGAATTGCTCCTTTGTTGGAGGAGGTGAGGTTGTATAAATTGATCCGACTTGGATTTGGTGAGTTCTGTTTATGGGACAACTTTTCCTTGCTCCCCTCTTCTTGTCTCTTATTTGCCAGCACTGCCAGCCCTGGCAGAAAAGACTCCCATCTAGTTGCGTGTTGGCAAACTGTTTGCCCTCATCTCTTTTACTCCAGGGCCCTTCCCCCAAGCCCCTTTCCACCCTCTGAGGCTTTCGTGAAGTGATTTGATTTGAAAGCAACACATTAGCTGCAACACATTTCCCCTTATTACCATGGAGCAGGAGTTGATAAATTGCCCATTTCTGGTCTTTGTAGTTTCTGTATGGTCTGGTTGTAACCCTGCTGATCTGTGATTGGGGAATTTGGGGTGGGACGGTGGGGATGGCACAGCTGAGGTTGTGGCCTCAGCCACCAGGTTCCATGGGATGAGTCTGAAAGACAGGCTCTCAGTCACGTACTGCTTGGACCCCAGACCTGCTGTCTTAAGAAAATGTAATTATGACCACATATACGACAAGCCTGATTACCATTCTCCAGTGTTTGGAAAAGGACCAAGGGAGAAGCTAATTATTCTTGGTGGCTTCTTTGGGGGTGGGGTGTGAGGATTCTTTTCAGATCTACAAACAGTTCTCTGTTAGACTTCATGGAGCACAATTAGGGGAGGTCAAGGTATAATGACCTGGCCGAAGCAAATAGTCTTTGCTGTCATGTTGAATACCCTCCTTGCTGTCTTTCAGGCTGGAGATAGCATGATTCCCCTGAAAGAATGCTTGATTCGGAGAGCTGAAAGTCTGGGCTCAGATCCCAGCTTTGCCACTAACCCCTAGTGCATGTCTTCATGCAACATAGTTCTTGATTTCCTCTGAACCTTAGTTTTCTAGCCTGATAAAAAGAGGAGACTAGACTTAGATTACCTTCACTTTTCCCCCAGCTTTGATCCTATCAGAAACTGATTGTCTTTTGTTGTTGTTTTTAATATATACATAAAATTAATTATATATATAAATTTTATATATAATAAATTTATAAATGTATAAAATATAAAAATAAATTATACACATACATACATACACACACATATAT